>NW_028270149.1:64713890-65016723 GCF_037043375.1 Chiloscyllium plagiosum
AAATCCCATGAACCAAGCTGGGTCTCAGGTGGTCAATTCATCAACAGATCTCTTGCCTTTGGAGCTGGTGACCAAACTACTCTTCCGAACTGTAGTGGTGAGTTGATTTCAAAGCTTATGTCATTTTCCTTTTTCTGATTATACTATGTAAAGTATAAAAAAAACTGTAGATGTAGGAAATTTGAAATGAAAGAAAAATATTGGAGAAATATGGAATGAGCTGCCAGAAGAAGTGGTGGAGGTTGGTATAATTGCAGCATTTAAAAGGCATCTGGATGTGTATTTGAATAAGAAGAATCTAGAGGGATATGGGCCAGGTGCTGGTAAATGGGAATAGATTAGGTTGGGATATCTGGTCAGCATGGATGAGTTGGACCGAAGGGTCTGTTTCCATGCTGTACATCTCTATGACTTTTTGGCTCTAAATATAGCATGTCTGGCAGCATCTGTGGAGAGACAAAGAGTTAATGTTTTGAGTCCAGTATGACTCTTAACAATTAAAAGCACCTGTAAGGTGAGGGAGCAAGTAGAACAATGTAGACTAATTAGTAAAATTAGATCAAATGAGATTCAGGGGGAACTTGCCAATTGAATATAAAATTGGCTTTATGGTAGGAGACAGGAGATGGTAGTGGAGGATTATTTTTTGGCCTGCAGACCTATGACCAGTAATATTCCACATGTTTTTGTGCTGGGTCCACTTTTGTTTGTCATTTATATAAATGATTTTGATGAAGATTTAGGAGATATGGTTGGCAAGTTTGTGGATGACATCAAAATTGGTAATATAGTTGACAGTATAGAAGGTTATTTATGTTTACAAAGCAATTTTGATCAATGGGCTAAGGAGTGGCAAATGGAACTTAATGCAATACCTTGCATTTATTCAAATTTTGGTAAAACAAACAATGGCAGGACTTCTACAGTTAATGGTAGAGCCCTGGGTAGTGTTGTCAAAGAGAGAGACCAAGGGATTCAAGAAAATAGTTTGAAAGTTGACAGAGTGGTTAAGAAGGTGTTTGGCATAGGTCTGTTTCTTTGATGTATGACTCTGACTTTAAGTGAGCATGCCCAGAGTAAAAGGTGAAGGGAGTGATAATGTTGGCAAAATAATGATAGACATGTAAAGTATGTGTAAATGCTAGCTGTGAAAAGAAGAATGTTGCTCCATTTAGCAGAGAACAAAGCCAACAAGATAAATACAAGATATGGCTGGGAAGGGTGGGTGATGTAATAAAAACAAGAGTGCAGAGGCCATACTCTGAAGCTAGTGAACTCAGTACTGACTCCTGCAGGCCTAAAGTGCCTAAGCAGAAAATGAGGTGTTGTTCCTTCAACTTGTTTTGAGCATCATCAGAACATTGTAGCAGACTCAGGGTGGACTGTTAGCATGGAAATGAGGTTGTTTATTGAAATGCAAGCAACTTGAATATCAGGGTCATTCTTGCAAACAGCAGAGGTGTTTGTAAAGCTGTCACTCGGTCTCAGTTTGGTCTTGCCAAAGTAGAGGATACCACATTATGAGCAACAAATAAAGTAGGTGAGATTGAAAGAATTAAAAGTGAAATGCTGATTCACCTGGATTATGTTTGAGGCCTTGGACTGTGAGGATGGAGGTGATGAATGAGCAAGTGTTGGATCTTCTGTGATTGGATGGGAATATGCCACTGGGAGTGATGCAAGAATGGGGACCTGTGTGAATGTTGACTGTGGAGGGGAGAGAAAGATATTTGCTGGTGGTATCCTGCTAGAAGTGGCAGAATTGTGGGAGGATGATCCTTTGAATGCTGAGATTGGTGGAATGGAACGGAGGGCAAGGAGAAGCCTACCATTGTTCTAGAAGGTTGAAGGAGTGAGGGCAGAAATGCAGGAAGTTGTTAAGACAACATGGTAGGAGGAGAGGGTGGAATCCTCGAGTAAGTGAAGAGAAGGACAATGCCAAGGTACCTTGGTGTAAAGTGACATCTCTGGAACAGATGAGATGAAACCAAACATTGGGAAACGGAATGGAGCCATAACTGAAGGAAGATGTGCGGAAGTGTAGTTTAGCTAGCTCTGGAAGTCAGTGGGTTTGAAATGGATATTGGTGGACAACCTGTTCCCAGAAATAAGAACAGTGAAGTCAAGGAAGAAAAGAAAACAGTTGTAGGTGAAATAGATGAAGGTGAGAGAAAGATGAAAATTGTAAGTCAAAAAGATGACCTTTTTCCAATTCTTCTGGTGGAGAAACCAGTGCTAGTGACATCATCAAAATATAGTGGAAAAAGGATTGAGTGGGACTGAAACAAGGAATACTCTATGTTCCGCAAGGGGATGGGCATGACTGGAAGCCATATGCATACTCATAGTCACACCTTTCGACTTGGAGAAAGTGAGATGAGTTGAAGGGAAATGTTGTTCAAAGTGAGAATGAGCTTTTCCAGGCAAAGGGTGGTATTGGTGGATGGGGGATCATCCTTGGTTCTGTTTAAGGAAGAAATACAGGCATTAGGCCATCCTGATGGGGAATGGATGTGTCAAGGTGTTACACATCACCAGTGAGGAGTTGGTGGTGGCTCGGGCTAGAAAATTTAAATCAGTTCCCCAATTTCTAGTTATCAGCAGAATCATGAATGTAAATGAGAAGAAATTGAACAAGGAGGGATAAGGAAAGATTTGTTTCTATGCTCATTAAGTTGGCTTTTAATTACATCACTGTCTTGTTTGAAACCATTGTCAGATTTCTTTTGTTCCTCTCTCTGGATGGCTTCTTCTTAACTGTATTTGAGCAAAATGGGCTGCTGTTGGGGTGTTATCTCCAATTCCCTTATCCCTTAAATGTTGGAATGAAGAAGACATATTTATGGTCACAAGAACAACAAGTTATAATACTTCCACAGCTCAAGCATAGTTTTACAAATGACTTTGCAAACGTTTGCAAATATCTGCGTGTTGCCTGATTATCTTCTCATCCTACCTTTCTGTCTTAACAATGCATTGGCTTTCAGAGATCAAGACTGAAGAGCAAACTTTTCTAATTGGCAAGTTGAAGAATATGATCTTCTACTTTCAGGACACATGCTATGGTATAGTAATAATATGAGCCTGTCACTGAAAGGCATGCTAACATATTGATCACAAGATATATCACAACAATGCTGACTATTTGGCATCAAAATCTCCATTCTATGTACCACCCCTGCTCATTACTCCACCCCCATTCCCCCCAGCTCCACACCCACACCAGATCCCACCTCCCAGCCCTACCGAGTTTTCACCATTCCTCCTGACCTCCCCCCTCTCTGAGGACAAACGATCAGTCCTCAGCAAAGGACTCACCTTCATCCCCCTCCGCCCACGCATCAATGAATTTAATACACGCCGTGAGGTCGAACACTGCTTCCGCTGCCTCTGCCTCCAAGCTTACTTTCACAATCAGGACTCTTGCCTACCTTCCAAGGACCCCTGCCCCTACCCCCACACACTGCATCAACCTGGACACCCTGTGCTGGCCTATTACCCGCCCTCGACCTCTTCATTTCCAACTGCCGCAGGGACATTAACCGCCTCAACCTGTCTACCCCCCCTCCCCCACTCCAACCTCTCACCCTCACAACGCACAGCCCTCCAATCCCTCTGCTCCAATCCCGTCCTCACCATCAAGCCAGCAGATAAAGGGGGCGCAGTGGTAGTCTGGCGCACTGACCTCTACCGCTGAAGCCAAACGGCAACTCGAGGACACCTCTTCCTACCGCCCCCTCGACCATGACCCCACTCCCCATCACCAAACCATCATCTCCCAGACCATACAGAACCTCATCACCTCAGGAGATCTCCTATCCACAGCTTCCAAGCTCACAGTCCAGGAACCCCGCACTGCCCCGTTCTACCTCCTTCCCAAGATCCACAAGCCTGACCACCCTGGCCGACCATTGTCTCAGCATGCTCCTGCCCCACTGAACTCATTTCGACATTGTTCTATCCCCCTAGTCCAGGAACTCCCCACATACGTTCGAGACACCATCCATGCCCTCCACCTCCTCCAAGACTTCTGTTTCCCCGGCTCCCAATGCCTCACCTTCACCATGGATATCCAATCCCTCTACACCTCCATCCGCCATGACCAGGGCCTCCAAACCCTCCATTTCTTCCTCTCCTGACGTCCCCAACAGTACCCTTCCACTGACACCCTCATTCGTTTGGCCGAACTGGTCCTCACCCTTAACAATTTCTCCTTCGAATCCTCCCACTTCCTCCAGACCAAAGGGGTAGCCATGGGCATCCGTATGGGCCTGTCTCTTTGTTGGCTACGTAGAGCAGTTCATCTTCCGTAATTACACTGGCACCACTCCCCACCTCTTCCTTTGCTACATTGATGACTGTATTGGTGCCACCTTGTGCTCCCGCGAGGAGGTTGAGCAATTCATCAACTTCACCAACGCATTCCACCCTGACCTTAAATTTATCTGGACCATCTCTGACACCTCCCTCCCCTTCCTGGACCTCTCCATTTGCATTAATGACGACCAACTTGACACCCACTGACTCCCACAGCTACCTGGATTACACCTCTTTCCCCCCTACCTCCTGCAAAAATTCCATCCCATATTCCCAATTCCTCTGCCTCTGCCGTATCTGCTCCCAGGAGGACCAGTTCCACCACAGAACACACCAGATGACCTCCTTCTTTAGAGACCGCAATTTCCCTTCCCACGTGGTTAACGATGCCCTCCAACGGATCTCGACCACATCCCCCACCTCCGCCCTCAGACCTCACCCCTCCAGCCGTAACAAGGACAGAATACCCCTGGTGCTCACCTTCTACCCTACCAACCTTCGCATAAATCAAATCACCCACCGACATTTCCGCCACCTCCAAACGGACCCACCAGCAGGGATATATTTCCCTCCCCACCCCTTTCCACCTTCCGCAAAGACCGTTCTCTCCATGAATACCTGGTCAGGTCCACACCCGCCCTACAACTCACCCTCCCATCCTGGCACCTTCCCCTGCCACCGCAGGAATTGCAAAACCTGCACCCACACCTCCTCCCTCACCTCCATCCAAGGCCCTAAAGGAGCCTTCCACATCCATCAAAGTTTTACCTGCACATCCACCAATATCATTTATTGTATCCGTTGCTCCCGATGCGGTGTCCTCTACATTGGGGAGACTGGCCTCCTCCTAGCAGAGCGCTTTAGGGAACATCTCTGGGAAACCCGCACCAATCACCCACACCATCCTGTGTCCCAACATTTCAACTCCCCCTCCCACTCTGCTGAGGACATGGAGGTCCTGGGCCTCTTTCACCGCCGCTCCCTCACCACCAGACGCCTGGAGGAAGAACGCCTCATCTTCAGCCTCAGAACACTTCAACCCCAGGGCATCAATGTGTACTTCACCAGTTTCCTCATTTCCCCTTCCCCCACCTCATCCCAGTTCCAAACTTCCAGCTCAGCACTGTCCCCTTGACTTGTCCTACCTGCCTATCTTCCTTTCCACCTGTCCACTCCACCCTCCTGCCTGACTTATCACCTTCATCCCCTCCCCCACTCACCTATTGTACTCTATGCTACTTTCTCCCCACCCCCATCCTCCTCTCATTTATCTCTCCACCCTTCAGGCACTCTGCCTGTATTCCTGATGAAGGGCTTTTGCCCGAAACGTTGATTTTACTGCTCCTTGGATGCTGCCTGACCTGCTGTGCTTTTCCAGCACCACTCTAATCTAGACTCTGGTTTCCAGCATCTGCAGTCATTGTTTTTACCTATGTATTTTTACTTTTCATTTGGTATGCATGCAAATACCCCTTTATGAAGATAGTGCACTGTCATTGGAGGAATGTTGAGTATCTCAATCATCATTTCTGGGAATCAGGAGATTAAATTGTGCCCAGAAATGAAGGTGCTAGACAGTCCACTTTCTTCCTATTAATGGCACTCTGTGATTGCAATTCATCTTTGGCTGGAACTCATCAATGTTGTCATCATTGCTGACAGAATATCTGAGAGGTTCAACAACCAGTACAGTTATTTCTACACTGATTATCACACTTGCCTCTTTCAAATCGGCTTTTAATTTGGTACAAGTAACTAGAAGCTTATGTCCTATGCGGCCTCACATTCAATTCTGCAAATTCTAAACATAGCCTCAACAGTAATATTTTCAAATTCAGGATGCTTAAGGACTGAACACTTTGTGCTAAAAGAGCTTTTTAATACTTGTGGTTTTTGCTTAAGTATTTTCCTTCGTCAATAGCAAAAAATAAAATTATTAGAAAATAAATTGTAATTTACTTCAATGTAACAAATTCATAGATCATAAAATCCCTACAGTGTGGAAACAAGCCATTTGGCCCAACAAGTCCACACCAACTCTCCAAGAAGTATCTCACCCAGGCCCATTCCCCTAACTGATCACTTTGCATTTACCCGTGACTAATGCACCTAACCTACAGATCCCTGAACATTATGGGCAATTTAGCATGGCCAATTCACCAAACCAGCACATCTTGGGATTGTGGGAGGAAACCAAAGCAAACCCACACAGATACAGGGAAAATGTACAAACTCCACATTGATAAGCACCCAGGTGCCTGATGCTGTGAAGCAGCAGTGCTAACCATTGAGCCACTGTGCTGTCCTTGTTTTTAAAGCATTGAGTAAGAGGATATCTCTGTGCTATTATCATAGATTGCATCTATTTTGGCTTTCTTTTCTTTGCTAGAAATGATCAAGGTGAAATTATACTGGAATGAAAAATTTCCCCAGATAATGGCAGTAACCAGGTTTTCTTTTATTAATTGCCAAATTAAATAAACTAATACTGATGCATTAACAATGTAACAGCTTTGAATACTATGATTAAACATTAAATAGCTGTTAGCTTTTTGATTGTTCAAAAATTCACAGTAAAGGTGTTCCATAACAGATTAAAGTTGTGCATTGACCTACTTAGTTGCCATCTTTTTCAAGTTACTGCAGTCTTAATGGTCACAGTCCACAATAGCTAAACAAATGTGCAATCAATATGCAGATGGATTTTTCACAGATGCAACTCTATTAAAGATATTAAGATCGGAAAAAGTATTAAAGGCATTATTTCCAATTGTCTTTTTTTTTATTTTGCATTGAACCTGATGGGCAATTTGATTCTGCCCAAGGTTGGATACATTCCCGGGAACTCTGGATAGAATTGAATGCAAAGCTAAATTTGAACATTTCCAAACTGAAGAAGATAATAATTTTCTATGTGGCTATAAAACAAGGCACTCTTGAAAGATTTTAATCTGTGACATCACTCTCTGCTGTAAATTTGCTGAAACTCAGTTTCTGAACTCGATGCAAACTTTTCCTTAAGTGCTGTAATTTCAGTTTGTCTGTCTTCAGAACGTCAGTGAAGTTTCCACAGTTACCTTGGTGAAAAGAACCCTGACACAAGGAATGAAATTATTTGGCAAACATGCTTCTTGTCAATAAAATATATTTTTATCTTCTAAGATACTGAGCACCTACTGTTGCAATTCAGTACCTTTTAATATAATTGGTTGGGTTTTTCAGGGAGCATTGAGATTACTTACAGATTAGGAACTTGATGGTCTCAGAGGTCCATCTGTCTATGCAACTTTAATCTTCCGGAGTGCTGTCCAGTTAAGGAAAATGGGCAGGCTACACGGATAGAAGAGCCAATAGGTGTTCCGAAAGCTGTGGAGTGGGCAGCAATGCCAAAGGGAGAGATACATGCTATGGATGTAGGTGGAGATCAAAAACAACTGCCTCTTGGCGAAGGTAACCTCTGAAGATTTCCTAAAACATCCTTTCAAACTATGAATGACTATTGTTTTCAGTCCATTATAAAGGAGGAAGTATTCCCTCCACAAAATGGTCTGCTGATCCCTGTAGCTCTGGGAGGAGTTGGATGTTAAAAGAAGTTCTCAATAGGCCCATGGCCTTCCACCAGGAGACTGTGTCTCTGGAGACCTGGCAGGTTCTTTACAAATTTCTTACAGGATGACGATTCCAACAACTGGAATATTGTATCTCCTTGTGAAAATGGCTCCTTATGGGGTGCTTAAGTGCCTCACTTTAAGAGCTGTCAACAACCCAGTCCTCCTTTCCTGCACGAAATTCCCAAGAAGTCAGAATGCATTGGGTAACCATTCCAATTTCTCCTATTTTCCTGGCCTCACCACCCCCAAGCAATGGGACTGGGAAAACACAGACCTGTCACTCTGAAGAATTGGAAACAAGCACACTTGTGCAGCAATACAGATTTAAAGAACTATTATTTTTCTGAAATTAAAAAAAAAACAAGGTGCTGGGGAACTTCAACAAGTCCGGCAGCACCTGTGCATCGAGAAACAGAGTGAACAACTTGAGTGAAATATGACTCCTCTTCTAAACATTAATGCCATTATCAGTTGCAACTAGACCTGGCGTCTTTCTCCAGCATTTTGTTTTTATTTCCGATTCCCAGCATCTACAGCATTTTGCTTTAATTCTGGTTGCTTTCACCTGAATCAGCTTAGAAGACAAAGTCTGGATGACATCACGAAGTATGATGGATGATGTACAAGCACGTTGAACTTTGCTGCTACAGTGTGACATTATCAGAGCATTTTGCTTTTGTAACTGCTTCGAGAGGCATATTTAATAATTAGCTTGACAGCTTTGTATCTTATCTGTTTTCATAGTTACAGACAAAAAAGAAATGAAAGGTTGACATTGTGAGCTACTTGTGGAGTATTATCATCATCACAGTGGTTTCTTTGCTTGAACTGATCTAATTAAACAGAAACAGTGTGGGCTGATCCAAGCTCGCCTTGATATCATTATAACTGCCCAAAAAATGGCAGTCTAGATTGTAGAAGATTAAAACTGGGAAAATAACCCTGAAACATTTTTTCAAAGTTTTAGACTGAAGTTTTTTTTCATAGCCACTGTCAAATCTCTGCACTGTCAAGAAGTTTTCTGGCTGGTCATCATTTACTTTAACATGAATTTGTTAGCAAATGTAGCATTTGTAAGAAAAGAGAAAATCCCAGACCTACTCACTTAATTCCAGCACAGAGCTGGTGTTGGATGGAAATAGTTTTTTTAATCAAGTATTTTCTTCAACATTTTGTTCCAAATGGTAATTTGTATTTTTTTTTAAAAATCAACTTTTTTGGGATGATTTATATCAGTGTGTTGTTTTAAATTTAAATTGAGTTCACACTGGTTTAATAAAATGCCTTGATATATAGCACATAGATGTATATTGATATCAGAAAGAACAGTGTATCTGGAATGTTACTTTTCATTTGCTAATCCACCTGAAACAATAAAGCTAGCAGCATCTTTGCCATTTAACTATACAGGCTTGTGGCGTACAAATAGCTCAGTTTGAAAATACAGGAGGTAAAGGATAATTTTAACCTTACCATCCTACAAGAAATCCATTTAGCCACACACATGCCCTTGCTAAATCTGAATCTGCCTGATCTAAAGGAAAGAATTCCATTCCTCAGTATGGACCTCATTTACTACCAGCTGTGTGGCATAATGCAAATGAATGTTCACTTTCCAAGTCGTTCCCATGGTAACTCCATTTCATGCAGTCCATCATCGAAAGACAAATTTCTTGGTGGGTTTGGGAGTTCAAAGCTAGTTTCTGCAGCCATTGCTCATAATACCTGTGTGGTACCCAAGGAAGGGAACTGAATAGTGCTTCAAGGAGGTTGATTTATTCTTCAGACTAATGATTGAGTACACTGCACTGTAATAAATTTGAATTATCTTCAGGCTATGTATCCAATAGTTCAAAGTTGACTCCAAATTACTGTAAGTTATGATATTTTCTTACATGCAATTGAGAATTCAAGGAACAATGGAGATGCACATTACTGAGCTGATCCTTAATTGCCAGATGTGGCCTGTCTGAGCTCCTTCTTGCATTTCTATACTAAGAAGACCCAAACCCATATAGCACGTAGCAAAATCTAAACTACAGAATAACCTGTCCAATTATAATTGCAGTGGGTCATCTGTCCAGACAAAGGGTTCAGACATCTTTTACTTGCTTTAAGCCTCAGTAGAAGCTTTTTCCTGTTTTAATTATTGATGTTGTAAACCATGAACTATGAGAATCCCAACTGTAACTTAACACATATGATCTAATTTTATTTTTTCTTGATTTTTGACCACAGGGAAGTAAGAGTAGCCATAGGGTTGAGAGGTCAGTCCCTTTACACTGAGATAGGAGAAACACCTTTCAATTTTGGAATTCCCTGCTCCAGCAAGCTGTAGCTGCTTCATAGTGAAGTATGTTCAAACCGGAGCTTGATAATTCTTTTGGATACAAAATAGGTTAAGGGACACGGGAATTGAGTACAAAAGTGCATTTTCAGCTGAAGATCGGCCATGATCTTATTGAATGGTCAAGCAAGCTCAAAAGGCCATTTAGTTCTCACATTCTTATTACTGCAAAACTGTATTGATGCTAACAGAGTAAATCCTTTTCAGCTGATCAACCAGATCCCTAACACTGTAGACTGAACAACATTGAATAAACAGTAAATACTCTTCAGACCATGTCATAAGACCTCTTTCACAGATATTTTTAAAGCTTGTTTATTGTTCATAGGATATTGTTATTCTCACCCAGTGTGTTTACCTGCAGCACATACTCCAATTTAGTGTCTATTGACTGTGTTTTATTGGATACTATTTTTTGAAAGCAGTGCCTGTGGTATTCTAATCCCAAAGCTTATTATTTTAGCAACAATACCTCCTAACCCTCTGTCCACCAAAGTTTGCCTTGTGTGACTCCTTCAGAATTTCCTTAGGTTTTTTTTTGTAGTCTTGTTGTTGCACAGAACACTCCTTTCTGGTATGGATATCTTAGAAGATTGGATGGAAGTGAACAAAGAAGCATTCTGTGAAATGCTGGGTATTGCTCATGTAATGTGAGCATTTCTTTATGTTTATAAATATCTTGGATATTACTTTTCTGAGAACATGAACTCTGATAATTGGAGGACATTGAGATTACAAAATATAATTCAGTCAGTAGGATAAGAAGGGATAGAAATGATGGAATAACATCAGAAACTTTCTTTCTCCAACTTTCTTCTGACTTACCTGAGGATTTTGGGCAGTTCCTTCTCTGAGAATTGATGCATTGGTGCTTTCGGGTTAGTTGGAATAATCTGTTTGGTAGCTAGTGAAGAAAACAAATGGACTAAATCATCAAATACGACCAAATCATGCAGTAACATCTTCCTGTCAGCATGCAGTCCATACTGAGGACAAAAACATCTTCATAGTTCCTGTAATTGCAAAGCATACAAGGTTTGATGTGCATCTAAATCAATAAATTCTGCTTGGAGGAGGTTGGTGATATGCAACTTAATGCATGTTTCTATGCACCAATGTAATGGTTACAACACTTTTACTAGATTCCAGTAGCAGGGCATTTTTTAGAATGGCACTTATAGAGGTTTGATTAACTTCTCTTATGTTGTAAGACCTGGAGAAAAGATGATCCACTGAATATCATTTAGCACCTGTATGTTCTGCATTCACTATCCAACCATCTCGTGCCATTTCTCCAGGCCAACTATCTCTGGGGCCCATCAGGTCAGTACTGACAAAGGTCTCCTTTGATCATAACACACCATTATTAACACATCTCCAGATACATTTAAAAACACAAGTTGCTTGGCACCCTATTGTTAGTCTAATACATTCTTCCAGATTTGCACTAAAGCTGATTCTATGGATGACTAATACTTAATGGTAATGCACATCTTTAAGCAGCAGCTTCATTCTGTTCATTCGTAGGACGTGAGCATTTATTGACCATAAATAATCATCCTTAAGGTGGTGGTGAGCTGCATTCCTGAGCTGTTGACTATGTGGCCTCATTACACTTCATGGTGGGGCTTGATGGGAATGGTGAGTGGGGATGCACCTATTCTTTGAGAATCAACAAGGTGGCTCAATGGTTAGCACTGCTGCCTCCCAGCACCATGGACCTGAGTGTTCAAGGGTGCACCTCATGATATTACATTTTTAGCTCAGCTTGGAACACCATCATCAGAATTAGATCTTAAGTAGTTTGAGAAGAATTTCAATTTTGACCTTGGTGAAGTCCTCATTGCCATCCCAAAAGATGAAAACATTGACCTTCTGGGGAGTTTAATGTCAGAGTTGACTGTAGCACCAATGTCTGAAAGGAACCATGTGGAAAAATTACATGATAAAAGCAATGTGAATGGTGTCCTCCTGCTAACAAAATGTGTTCACAATTGGCCTCAATCCAACATACTATCTTTAGAGGGAAAGAAGGATACAAAATCCACATGACAGCACCTCGATCAATACATTGCCACCTCCAGAATATGTCATATCAAACATCTAAGTAATGTCTGCATCACATAGTTTATGCAGTGCACTGATGCCTGCTGGAGAGATCATAAAATTAGTCAAGCAGCAATCAACTTTCACTTACCACTGAGACATTGCAAGGCTCAAGATCTAAGAGGAAGAAAATCAATGCCCCAGACGTAAAGCAGTTTGACCAAAAGGCAGAATTCCTAAAGCAACTCATAAACAAGTTGGAAAATGTTCACACATTCAATCCATTTCAAGAACAGTGTATCAAATAGAGTCAGTTGTCCTGGACTGCTGTGACTAGATTATTGGTTTTGTGTAGCATCCACATCAGGACTAGTATGACGGGAACAATTCTGCTATCAGTCTATCAGTCTATCTGTCTCTCTCTCTCTCTCTCTGTCTATCTATCATGCACACATGCATGCACAGACACAATATCTTTGATTCCTGTAGCCCTGATACCTATTCTCACTCCTTCTTGAAAACAAGAATTTTAGCCTCAACTACTTTCTGTGGCATAGAATACCACAGGGCTCACCCTTTACTGGGTGAAGAAAATTCTCTTCAACACTGAAAATAATGTTTCCAACAACTCCTCAACCATGAATCCACAGTGACAACTAATAATTTCCAGACTAACATGCAGCTTTGTAGCATTCAAGAACAAACCATCATCAATGAGAGAGCTACGGAAAGTAATTGAAAGCAACAAAGACTTCAGTCCTGATGGTAATCCAGGAGAAAGTGAGGACTGCAAATGCTGAAGATCAGAGTCAAGAGTGTGGTACTGGAAAAGCACAGCAGGTCAAGCAGCATCTGAGGAGCAGGAAAATTGACGCTTCGGGCATAAGCCCTTCATCATTCCTGATCTGCTGATGGTAATCTAATTGAGTTCTTCAAATCTTAGAGTTTATTTGTGTTCAAGACCTCATGCAGTCATCCTACAAATCGGAGAGGAAAATAAACACTTCCCTCCCAAAAGACCACTCACAAGTTAGGAATGCAACAACTGTAACTATCTTTAAGGAGAAATCCACTTAAGCTGCAGAAAACAATCAAGGCGTTTTCTGGTTATCCATATCAGATAAATCTTGACATCCAATCTTTTGACTCACCTACATCCTGTGGCTGGCAAAATCCTTTCAGAGACATAACTTGGCTTTAGATCTTCTGGAGTACTCTCTGACATGGTCTTTATTGGAAGACCAATCAAAAAAAGTATCAAGAGTAAAAACAGGAACTCATCATCACATTCAAGAACATGACCAAGGTCTCTGTGAATTACTCTCCATAGGTGTGAACATTCAAGAAACTTCATGAAAATCCTGTAGTCACTGCATGATGATATGACTACAAATGTCTTGAGCGAAAGATGTTAACCAGACTGCGTCAGTGCCCAGGCTGGAGTCAAGCAAGGTTCTGTGAGAGCCCCTTGTACTATTTGTAATCTACCTGACAGTTGCTATTCGTTTGATTATGGATCAACTGCTCTCTTGTTTCAGTATTAAGTAAGTAAGTAAATAAATAATTCCTCAACCTCAGTCACCTCTATGGCAAAACTAAACACTCAACTATAGACATACATGATCCACAGTTTGTGAACGAGTCTCATGCTGTTGTCAACACTGTATCAGATATTAAAAGCCCATCTCAATCTCTTTGACTCTGCATACAATGAACTCAATCTGTCCTTGAATATTGGCAAAATAAAACTCATATCACCCCACATCTGGTCAATCAAATACTTCACCTCCCATTTATGCTGGGGAGACTCAACAATATGTTGAGGACTTCCCATCCCATGACAGCCACTAAAGATCATCACCGATGAGAACATCCAACACTGGATGAGCTGAACCAGCTCAGCCTTCTATAAACTATCCAAGCAAATGTTAGACAACAATCTCTACAAGTTAACAAAAGTCCTAGCACATCAGGGCGGCACGGTGGCACAGTGGTTAGCACTGCTGCCTCACAGCACCAGAGACCCGGGTTCAATTCCTGCCTCAGGTGACTGACTGTGTGGAGTTTGCACATTCTCCCCGTGTCTGCGTGGGTTTCCTCCGGGTGCTCCGGTTTCCTCCCACAGTCCAAAGATGTGCAGGCCAGGTGAATTGGCCATGCTAAATTGCCCATAGTGTTAGGTAAGGGGTAAAGGTAGGGGTATGGGTGGGTGTGCTTCGGCGGGGCGGTGTGGACTTGTTGGGCCGAAGGGCCTGTTTCCACACTGTAAGTAATCTAATCTAATCTAATCTAATCAGCCAGATGTCATTGCCACACCCTTGTATGGTAGTGAAACTTGGACTGCAACAGACAAAATGATCGAGAAATTCCATTCATAATGCCTCAACCATGTTCTCTAGATTTAATGGGAGGAGTGCTGCACAAACAGTCGTGTCCACCTTGAACCCAGCTTTATAATAATTCAGGAAAAGTGCCTAGAAAATCAACTTTGATGGATTGGACACTATATCTGGATGGCTGAGCAGTCTCTCCCCAACTCTTAAATGGCCACCATTCCTGTGGAGGAAACGAGAATCATGCAAAACCGCTTTGAAGCTTTTCCCTGAAGCTTGGCAGTTTTGACTGGGAGGAGCTGGCTATGACCTTATTCATCAAGCTACACATTACCACCATAACATCTTTCTGATGAGGCAGAGTGCTGGAACAGAAGGGAAAAAACTCAAATCTCGCACTCTGGCTGCTCCCACTACTTCATGGAATGTTCTGCACCATGTCTCCAAAGATGTTTGGAAAGGGAATTGACCTGTTCAATCAGACGAAGACTGATGGCAGAAATTGCAACTGAGGAGAAATCCCCTCAAAACAAAGAATAATCAATAATTTACTGAGCCTAAATGGCAAACACTGAAGAGTATCTGTTGTTTGGAACACATCCAAAATATTGAAATAAATCTATGTTTAGAGGTAATGCTTTTGGGCAGGACAGCGTCTCTCCTCCTAACTCCTCCTGATTCCTTTACACTTTTGAAAAACATGGTTAAACTTATGAGAATTTTTTCTGTCTGCAATGTTAATGCAAATAAATTTGAGATTTACTTTTGATGAGGCATCATGGTAGAGAAACCATTTTTTTTCACAAAAACAAAATCCAAAATCACATTTTCTTGGCTGGTATAATTACAACATTTAAAAGGCACCTGGGTGGGTTTGTGAACAGAAAGGGTTTAGACGGATATTGGCCAAATGCTAGCAAATGGGACTAGATTAATTTAGGATATCTGATTGGCATGGATGAGTTGCACCTAAGGGTCAGTTTCCTTGTTGCACAGTTCTATGACTCTTTCGCTCTAGGTCACAATATTCATGATTTAAAACCAAAAACAAAGTTTTCGCTGTACAAGAGTTAAACAAAGCAAACAGTAAATGCTATCTGAACCAACCAGCAATACCCAAATGCCCTGAGTCACCAGAACTTGTATAAGTTAATGATAAATTGCAGTTATAAACTAATAATTATAAATTAATGGCAGACATAAATTGGTTTGGCAGTTCACATACTATCAGTCACAATGTCTATTAAAATCCTGTCTTCCTTACTATGAAGTATAGCTCTTTTTTTTCTGTAGGAGGTAGCCTGATCTTCGGCTGAGAATACTGCAAATCCATGGACGTGGATTTTAACACAAGTGGTACATGCCTGCTGAACATTCTCAACCTGATCAGAACGGCATGAATCCACCAATGTTATCTTCAAGTAACAGAAACATACTTAGCATTTCCTTTCTCAGCTGCTGGATGATTTGCGTTAGCTGGCATTGCACAACTTGACTCATCAACTGCTATTGCCAAACTCAGATTGCTCGTTTTACATATTGTCAGTCTGTCCCAAGGTTTTGGTATCCAAATCTGCCATTTTCAATCCACATCTCCTAATAGACTTCATCCTCTGATATTAAACAAAATGGCTAGTGAGATAGTTAATTTGGTGGTTCAAATTAGCCAAAATATTTCCCCAGACATGGGGAAAGTCTCATTAGATTGGAAGAAAGTAAACTTAGCTCCATTTTCAAAAAGGGAGGGGTATAGAAAGCAGAGTACTGCAATCCAGTTCACGTAAGCTCAGGCATAGTGAAAATATGACAAAGTCTGGCAAATGGAGTATAATATGGGAAGATGTGAAATTTCCTATTTTGGCAGGAAGAGTAAAAACGAGTCATATTATCTAAGTATTGAGACATGCAGAGTTCTGAGCTGCAGAAGGATCTACATTTGGGTGTCAAAGTATCCTAATGAATTGAAACACATCAGTAATGCTGGAAGAAACAAATAACGAGGAAAGCTAATTCAAAATTGAATTAGGAAGGTTATGCTTCTGTTTCACAGAGCAGTCTTAAAGCCACCCAGAGTATTGTGCATAGTATTGGTCTTTTATTTAAAGGAAGGACACAAATACTTTGAAAGAAATTCAGAGAAGATTTAATAGACTAATACTTTGAATGGGCTGGTTACTATATGAGTAAAGATTGAACAGACTGGACTTACATGCAATGGAGCTTTAAAAAATAAGAGGCAACTTAATTGAACAGAAGATCCTGAGGTGTCTTGACAAGGTCAATGTCGAGAGGATATGCTTGTGGGGTAACAGGGGTCGTTTACAATAGGTGTTCACCCATTTAAAACAGAGATGGGGTGATTTTGTTTTTTTTTTCTTTCAGAAGTTCTTTTCCTGAACAGCACAGTCTTAGAATATCTTTTAAGAGACATGTGCATACGTAGGCAAGGGAGTGATTGGCGAAAACATATCAGCCATGACTTTACTAAATATTAGTGCAAATTTGAGGGGCCAAATGGCCGACTGCTCCTGACTCATTAATATTATGTTCAAAATTTCATTCCACAAAACTGTGACGGTCAATTAACTTGCTTGGTTTTTCATTTCAGTTCCGATGTTCAGCAAGAGTCTGCCTCAAAAAAAGCACAAGCTTCTCAATTGTGGATTCATGACATTTTTATTTCTTTTTTCAGCTTCCCAAATTAATGTCTCTCACCAAATATTAATACTATGTTGAATCAAATTTCACTGTCTTACACTTTTTTCTACATTGAGTAATGTAAGTATACTTACGTGCAAGCTTGCTGATATCCAAGCATTTTCTTCTTGACTAATCTCATGTTCCCCCTCTTGCATTCATTGCTGAACATCAACATTTAGGAAGAAAGTCTGCACTTGCAGAAAAGTGCAGATCCAGAGGTGAGGCATTCAGATTCGTGGACATGCTGGAGGAGCAGAGATTATTCTCCCTAAAGTAAATTTTGTGGAATTGAAGAAAATCATTAATGGTTTCAATAAGATAAACAAAGACAAACAGCTTTGAGCGGCAGCATGGTCAATAACTGGATGACACATATTTACTGTTACAAAGACAACAAGGGGACATTAGGAAAGAATTGTTTTGATGCAATCAGTTGTTGTGATCTGGAATGTATTGACACAAAGGGTAGTGGGAGCAGATTGAAAAGCAATTGAAAGGAAAACATTGTACAGGGTTACAAGGAATCAACGGGAGAGTGGGACTAGTTAGATAATTCTTCTAAAGAACAGGCATGGTGAGCCAAATAATCTTTAATGTTGCATCATTTTTTAATTTTATGATCAAGCAGAGTCTCACTCATTTTCTTGTTTGCTTCTTTGATGATTCATAGGCACAAAAAAATTCAAAGGTATCAAAGCTTTCCTTTATTGGTCAGAGTATTGAGTACAGGAGTTGGGAGGTCATGTTGCGGTTGTACAGGACATTGGTTAGGCCACTGTTGGAATATTGCGTGCAATTCTGGTCTCCTACCTATCGGAAAGATGTTGTGAAACTTGAAAGGGTTCAGAAAAGATTTACAAGGATGTTGCCAGAGTTGGACGATTTGAGCTATCGGGAGAGGCTGAACAGGCTGGGGCTGTTTTCCCTGGAGCGTCGGAGGCTGAGGGGTGACCTTATAGAGGTTTACAAAATTATGAGGGGCATGGATAGGATAGATAGATAGATAAAATCTTTTCCCTGGGGTCGAGAAGTCCAGAACTAGAGGGCATAGGTTTAGGATGAGAGGGGAAAGATATAAAAGAGACCTAAGGGACAACTTTTTCACACAGAAGGTGGACATGTATGGAATGAGCTGCCAGAGGATGTGGTGGAGGCTGGTACAATTGCAACATTTAAGAGGCATTTGGATGGGTATATGAATAGGAAGGGTTTGAAGGGATATGGGCCAGGTGCTAGCAGGTGGGACTAGATTGGGTTGGGATATCTGGTCGGCATGGACAGGTTGGACCAAAGGGTCTGTTTCCATGCTGTACATCTCTATGACTCTATGACTCTAATTGTTGAAGGTTTTATCTTCTTAAACTTTGTATTTCTTTCCTAAATGGAAAATGGCTCAACTTTTCAGTTTAAAACTTGAGGTTATTAATAAATCAGAGCCAACATACACACAGATGACCATAAGGTTATGCTTGATTGCAAGATGATTGCACATTACTGCAAACTCTGACTCTTTTAGCAGAATGATCAGTTTGAAAGTGCTAGAATTTTCCTTCTGAAACATTCAACCTTTGATTATCATGATTCAGATCATGCAGCAAGCCTCGTATGAAACTTCAACTCCCAGTTATCACTGCTGCTTTGATGAATAACATACTCATATATGCAAAATATTCAAATGACTCTGACATTGCCAAATATATAAATGCAATCACAATAAACATTGGAACTGTCACTCCATCATCATCATTCTTACCTAAAATACTCTCAGGGTATAAATACCTCATGAGCTTCAATCACAGCCTGTCTGAAGTGGTCACTTAATGTGCCACAGCTATGAGCTTATCAGTACCATAAACGTGAAACGAGATCAGGACATAAATGCTACCACAAGTATTTTTTGAAAGTATGCTTAGCATTTGGAGATACATAGAAAAACAATACAGGGATGATAACATTCAGATGACAATATAACAGGTGGAATGACATTTCAGTTCTTTAAATCTCAACTGATGCATAATACAGGGGTTTTCTGAACTGGCAACTCTTTACAATAAGTTCTACCAACACTGTTTGCGTATCTTAATCAGGTAAGACAAACATATTATTTTGAAATATTACTTCTAAACCTTTCCCACCTTTTTCCACCATGCGTGGTTTAAGTGAAATCCTGAGATGCAGGGTGGTAGTGTCTTCTGAGCCAGTTCCAACTTGAGGACTTGACAAAGGAAGATCTGATCATAATACTGTCAACCAGGTTGAGTATCAATCTGTAAATGTCTCCAACAAACACCAATGACAGGCAGTGAGAGTGGAAGAAACTTCTGATGAGCCATGTGCTGGAAAGAAGTTTGAAACCTCCACCAACATTATTCATTGCTCAGAACCTGTTAGACAACTGGTGTGGTTCAGATTGGCATCAACAGAATGCGGTTCCATACCTGTTCTAGCAGAAGTGGATTTGAGATCTGCTGCCTTATTTTCCCTATAGTGGAATCGATTGTGCTGTTAGTCAGCCTTGCCTTTACACAGATACCTCATGAGAAAAAAAAAGACATCTTTAAAACTTTGAATCATTTTGGTATGCGTTCACAAAGAAAGGAGTACCACTTTGTCTACATTGATCTTAGCTCGATTTAGATTAGCTCGTCAACAAAATTAATCATATGATCCCAATTCCTTCACTGTTTGTGACAACATTGGCAGTAGTTTGAGTGAGCAGAGTGGAGTGAGTGCAAACTGAACTCATTGGTGTGAGTTTCAGACTCAAGCTTTTCTTAATCTTAAGTCTTTGTTAAACTTCACTTCCTAGAGAATGCTTGATAAAATTGAAAATGAGTGGGAAGTGGAATGGGATATGAGCCAGCATTACAACTGAAGCATGAGACCAATATTTCACTGGTTTTCATCTGTTGCAATTATGCTTCCACTACATTTGAAGGAAATGTTAAAAATCTATCAATAAATGGTTTTCTGCATTGTAAAGGACTTTATTTTTTTCCTTGATTGACAATTTGATTCTTTGTGTTATTGCAAGTTGATATTCACAAAGCTATAAACTGAAAAGCAAGATGGAAGCTTGATTAGTATGTATTTAATGCAAGGTCACATTTGAATTAGGTTGGAAATTAAGCTTTTAATTTAAAATCTTGTGGTTGATATTATACTTTCATTAGATTTGCTTTGATTTATATTTCCATATTTTTCAAATCAATAACATCCATAGCACAGGTAACAAAGGCTATATGTTGTTGTTCCGGGTATTTTGAAAAAGAAAGATTCTCAATATTTAAGGCACAAGTTTCAGTGCGTTAAACAAATACCTTGAATAAACATCATAAAAGTATTCCCTTGGAGAGATCATGAAAGAGACAAAGTCAGTGCTTTTTGAAAATTTAATTTTGAATCCAGCATGTTTAATGTAGAGTGGGTCATCTGATCAGCATTCCAAAAGTTCTTTCTGACAGCTAAACTGATTGATTGTCCCAGATTTTCCTTTACATACACTTCACAGAAACAGTCAGGATCAGTGCACTGGGTGCTTTTGGACACACACACTCAGTACCAAGACATTAGGACCTGTACTCACACAAAGAGTCAATGCTAGGGCACATAGTCCTGTTACAGGTACATAGGGTGCTCATCTTTTATAATCAGCACTGGGATAGTCACTATATTAAAGTAGATAGGAGTCTTGATGAGGGACCCTGCAGTATCACCATTGCAGAATACTCAAAAGAAATGAGCTTCCGAGGAGCAGGAAAATTGACATTTCAAGAAAAACCCCTTCATCCGGAGTAGGAGTAGGTCATTCGGCCCTTCAAGCCAACACCACCATTCATTATGATTATGGCTGATCTTTCACAATCAGTATCCTGTTCCTGCCTTATCCCCATAACCCTTGATTCCACTATCTTTAAGAGCTCTATCCATCTTTTTCTTTAAAGTATACAGAGACTTGGTCTCCACTGCCTTCTTGGGCAGAGCATGCCGTATATCCACCACTCTCTGGCTGAAGAAGTTTCTCCTCAACTCTGTTCTAAATGGCGTACCCCTTATTTTTAAACTGTGTCCTCTGGTTCTAGACTCACCCATCAGCGGAAACCTGCATCCTGTCTCCAGAGTGTCCAATCTTTTAATAATCTTATATGTCTCAATCAGATCCCCTCTCATCCTTCTAAACTCAAGTGTATACAAGCCCAGTCGCTCCAATCTTTCAACATATGATAATCGCGCCATTCTGGGAATTGACCTCATGAACCTGCGCTGCACTCCCTAAATAGCCAGAATGTCTTTTCTCAAATGTGGAGACCAAAACTGCACACAATACTCCAGGTGCGGTCTCACCAGGGTCCCACAGCTGCAGAAAGACCTCTTTGCTCCTATATTTAATTCCTCTTGTTATGAAGGCCAGCATGCCATTAGCTTTCTTCACTGCCTGCTGTACCTGCATGCTTGCTTTCAATGACTGATGTACAAGAACACCTAGATCTCATTGCACCTCCTCTTTACCTAATTTGATTTCATTTAGATAATAATCTGCCTTCCTGTTCTTGCCACCAAAGTGGATAACCACACATTTATCCACATTAAACTGCATCTGCCATGCATCTGTCCACTCATCTAGCCTGTTCAAGTCACCCTATATTTTCATAACATCCTCCTCACATTTCACCCTGCCACCCAGCTTTGTGTCATCAGCAAAGTTGCTAATATTACTTTTAATACCTTCATCTATATCATTAGTGTATATTGTAAACAGCTGCGGTCCCAGCACCGAACCTTGTGATACCCCACTGGTCACCGCCTGCCATTCTGAAAGGGACCCGTTTACCACTACTCTTTGCTTCCTGTCAGTCAGCCAAGTTTCAATCCAAGTCAGTATTTTGCCCCCAGTACCATGTGCCCTAATTTTGCTCACTAACCTCCTATGTGGGACTTTATCAAAGGCTTTCTGAAAGTCCAGGTATACTACATCCCCTGGCTCTCCCATGTCCATCTTCATAGTTACATCCTCAAAAAATTCCAGAAGATTAGTCAAGCACGATTTCCTCTTCGTAAATCCGTGCTGACTCTAACCTATCCTGTTACTGCTATCCAAATGAGTCATTATTTCATCTTTTATAATTGACTCCAGCATCTTTCCCACCACTGACATCAGGCTAACCTGTCTATAATTCCCTGTTTTCTCTCTCCCTCCCTTCTTGAAAATTGAACAACATTAGCCATCCTCCAATCTGCAGGAACGAATCCTAAATCGATAGAACATTGGAAAATGATGACTAATGCGTCCACGATTTCTAGAGCTACCTCCTTAAATACCCTGGGATACAGACCATCAGGTTCTGGGGGGACTTACCAGCCTTCAGACCTAACAGTCTATCCAACACCACTTCCTGCCTAATATAAATTCCCTTTAGTTCATCCATTACCCCAGGTCTTTCAGCCACTATTACATCTGGGAGATTGCTTGTGTCTTCCCCAGTGAAGCCAGATTCACAGTACCTATTCAACTCTTCTGCTATTTCCTTTTCTCCATAATAAATTTACCCGTTTCTGTCTTCAAGGGCCCAATTTTAGTCTTAACCTTTTTTTTTTCTTTTCACACACTTAAAGAAGCTTTTACTATCCTCCTTTATATTTTTGGCCAGTTTGCCTTTGTACCTCATTTTTTCTCCGCATGTTGCCTTTTTGTTATCCTCTGTTACTCTTTATAAGTTCCCTAACCCTCCGGCTTCCCGCTCATCTTTGCTACGTTATACTTCTGTTTTATCTTTATACAATCCTTAACTTCCCTCATCAGCCACGGCCGCCCCTGCCTCCCCTTAGGATCTTTCTTCCTCTTTGGAATGAACTGATCCTGCACCTGCTGCATTATACCCAGAAATACCTGCCATTGTTGTTCCACTGCCATCCCTGCTGGGGTATTGCACCATTGAACTTTGGCCAGCTCCTCCCTCATAGCTCCATAGTTCCCCTTATTCAATTGAAATAGTGTCACTTCTGATTCTACCCTCTCCCTTTCAAACTGCAGATTAAAGCTTATTGTATTGTGGTCACTACCTCCTAATGGCTCCTTTACTTTGAGGTCCCTGATCAAATTCGGTTTGTTGTACATCACCAGATCCAGAATTGCCTTCTCCCTGGTAGGCTCCAGTACAAGCTGTTTAAGAATCCATCTCAAAGGCACTCCACAAGCTCTCTTTCTTGGGGTCCAGTACCATCCTGATTCTCCCAGACTACCTGCATGTTGAAATTCCCCATAACAACTGTGGTAATACCTCTGCGACAGGCCAATTTCAACTCCTTATTCAATTTACATCCAACATTCAGACTACTGTTTGGGGGCTTGTAGATAACTCCCATTAGGGTCTTTCTACCCTTCGAATTTCTCAGCTCTATCCATACTGACTCAATATCTCTTGATTCTATGTCCTCCCTCGCAAGGGACTAAATATCATTCCTCACCAACAGGGCCACACCAACCCCTCTGCCAGTTAGTCTGTCCTTTCGATAGCACGTATAGCCTTGAATATTCATTCCCCAGGCCCTGTCCTCTTGAAGCTACGTCTCAGTTACCCCCACAACATCGTACCTGATAATTTCCAACTGAGCCTCAAGTTCAACCACCTTATGCCTTAAGCTTCGTGCTTTCATATATAACATTTTTAATTTGTAACTCCTCTCACCCTTCCTATCAATCCCTATTTCACTTGACCATACTGTATGATCCCTTCTTGAGTTTTCTGCTCCATTGATTCAGTTGTCTTTCTTAACCTCTCTTATTTTCACTTTCCCTTTTACTTGCTTCTTAAATTTGCAGTTTGTCCCCTCCTTGGATACTGCCTGATCTGCAGTACTTTTCCGGCACCACACTCTTGACTCAAATCTCTACCATTTGCAGTCCTCACTTTCACCTACTCTAAAGGAATGGCCTCAGGAATTAAATTTTATTATTGCTCACATGTGGTGCCCTTTAAAAGTCTTCATTTAAATTGAAGACTTCTGACAGTTTTGGGGAAGGAATTTAGCAACAAAGATGATTGAGGAATAACGTTGATAGACAGGCTGGAGGCTGGAAGAACACAGCAAGCCGGACAGCTTCAGGGGGGTGTAGAAATCAACGTTTTGGGTATCACCCTTCTTCATTAGACATTTACGAAAATAGTTTATGACTCGATGCAAAAACATTTTCCAGTGAGGAAGGAGGATTATAGGAAGGTCATAAGCTAACTATATTGCTTTGATCCTTCTTGCTTTGCAAATGTAGGTGCTAACCTTTTGCATTAGGCTGCTATTAGGTTTAATAGGATGATGTGACTGTGATTAATTATTCAGTGAAAATTCCTTTATGAAGTTGTGGGCATTTATCTTGTTTTCTTTCTGATGTTTTACTTGTAATTATCATAAGAAAATTTCTTGCAGCTCTCTTATTTGCTTCAATCTTTAAAAATAAATCCTTTCTTAAGGACTATCAGTAAAATGAATTTTCATTCCTCTACCTTTAATTTAACTCATATTTTTATCTTTTCTTTGACAGGAGGGTTGTTTCATCCTGGTATCCAGTGGTATTCAAGTATGAAGGTTCTTTGGCTCCATCTCCTACTAATTGGATGCTTCAGATTCTTTGATTCTAGTAATTAGCACCTTATTTTCAAATCTAGGTGAAATGGTGCCATGTCCATTTCCATTCCTTTTATGTAATTAAACAATTGCTCATTTTGCTGGGTGTTGTTTCTGCTGAGTTATAGATTACTAACCTAATTGATATCATATGTGTGTCATCTATGTGTCGTTTTCCAGCTATATTCTAAGTGTAAAGTGAAGATTTTTGGCTTCTGCTGCTGGCTGAGATTTGTTTAATTGTTAACTCCTTGTTCAACATGAATCTTTACCTTTTAAATGTTTTTAATATCAGTGTGTGCTGAAAATGTGTTGCTGGAAAAGCGTAGCAGGTCAGGCAGCATCCAAGGAGCAGGAGAATCGATGTTTCGGGCATGAGCCCTTCTTCAGGAATATCAGTGTGTGTCCAATCTAATTGTTTATACATATTCCTCAATCAAACTGATACCTC
Source organism: Chiloscyllium plagiosum (assembly GCF_037043375.1). NCBI lineage: Eukaryota > Metazoa > Chordata > Chondrichthyes > Orectolobiformes > Hemiscylliidae > Chiloscyllium > Chiloscyllium plagiosum. The sequence continues at coordinate 64,739,316 of NW_028270149.1, forward strand.
TAACAAGTGTTATGGATCAAACCAATCCACCTCAAAATATATTAAGAAGATAGTCTAGATCATAACTTCTTATTTTAAAGATAAGTGTAAGGCATTGCATTCCAGATTGGTCAAACTACTCCACTTTAAGCAAAATACATGTTATTTCTACAATACAGTTTAAAAAAACAGACAAAATTTAAAAAAGAAAAGAATTGGTGTAACTATAACTCTAATGAAATGCTTAACAAAATAATATGTATTAACCCCTGTTAACTAACTGTTCCGATATAGTAACATCCCATTCATTGTCTCACAAGCAATTCTAGCAGCACGAATGGAGCTCCAAGTTTTAACTGTAACAGAGAGAGGCATAAGACCTTCTACATAAAGCTTCAAGACCCTAACAGCTGCTGCTGAATACTAAAACTAAAACTCCTGGTTCTGTGGGAGCTTGACTGCACCCATTCAGGCTGCTTCTATTGTTCTACCTTTCAAAAAAGACACAAGGCCTCACAAGCTATTTACTTTATTGGCTTTGAGTAGACCATTCACTACCTCTGTCTCAACCTTTCTTCGTAAAAACAAGGACAAATACACTTCTTAAACTCATTGTCTCTTCACAGGAGATATTATTATACTTTGACAGCTTTTGATGGAATGGTTCATTGAGGAGTCTGAGAAAACTGGAATGAACTTGGTTGGAAAGAATGATCTCCACGAGCTACAGTCATTACTAGCTCAAAGGAAGGTTATTGTAGTTGGAGATCTGTTATCTCAACTACTTCTTATTGTTGGAGTTTCTCAGGGTAGATACTTTTAATCAAATTGTTCAGATATGTTATAGCATACCACTGGAGCAGTGGCGCTTGAACCCAGGGCTTCCAGCCCAGAGATAAAGATGTTATCAGTGCACCACAAAAGCCGCTATCACTGAGTTCCTCAGGGTACATATGTTTAATCAATTTGTTTAGACTCGCTATGCTATACTTCTGGGACAGGTGAGACTTGAACCAACAGGTAGGGATACTATCGCTGTGCCACAAGAGCCCAAGTCTTTGGCGCTCTTAACTGGACTGCTTCACTAAGCGATGTTTGGAATGGAATAACCTTAATTTGTGAGCATTTGACTACAACCTCATTGAGCAACTATTTAACTTATTGCTCAGCACACAGGAGTTGAAAAATGTGGTGCTGGAAAAACACAGCAGGCCAGGAAGCATCCGAGGAGCAGGAGAATCGACGTTTCGGGCATAAGCCCTTCTTCAGCACACTTTACAATTATTTTAACCAACCTATTCAGATACCTTTTGACACACGTTTGGGCCAAATGGGATTTGATATCAGTTCTCCTGTATCAAAAGTAGGGACATTACTACTACATCATGATAGCACCCAGCACCACTCCAACCCCAACCCCACGAGTTCCTCAGAGTAGATATTTTCTAATCTATTGTTTCAGAGACATTATTTCTCAGTTCTGGGGAAGAGGGGACTTGAACCTAAGTATCCATGGCCCAGAGGTAGGGACACTACTACTGCACCACAAGAGCTTAGTTCCTCATGATATTCTTTTAACTCTAACAAGTTTCAGCTGCTTTATCAATGACCACTGCATTATCACAGTGTCATAAATGTCAATTTTTCATGGATGATTGGACCTTGCTCAAATCTATTCACAATTACTCAGGTAATGTAGCAGTCCATATCTGCAATACAAAAAGAGCTAGACAAAACTGAGGTATGGGCCAATAAGATTCAAGTTGCAAGTAACATTTACACAACATGAAAGTCAGGAAATGATCAATTCTAACAAGTCTTCCACACCAAAATCATGGGAGTCAAAGAGAAAGTAATTACTTGCACCAGCCACATAAATACCTTTGCTACAATTGGAAGTCAAAGGTTGGGCATATTTAAACAACTTCCTTAAGTTTTGACTACTACAGCCTTTATACTGAGATATACATTAGTATGATGAAATGGTCTCCATTTGCCTGAATGAGGGTAACTCCAGCGATTATTTGAGAAGGCTCGTATCATTATCAACTTAAACATTCACTATGCCTTCAGTCAACAAAATGTGCTGTAGCAAAAATTCAAGGCTTATTTGAAGAACCTCGCAAATCCATACCTCTAACATTTAGAAGAACAAGGACACATAGTAATTACTGTCCTCCATCTTGACTTGGAATGCTAGTGCCTTCATTCACTATCTGTGCATCAAACTCTTGAAACTACCTGTATAACATGATTGTTGGAGCATATTCATTACACAGACTAAAGCAGGGAAAGAAGGCGGTTCACCATCACTGTGTAACCAATATCCAATGACTGAACAAAAACCAAATCATATGATGGTTTGTGGCATTGAAAGAGACTTGTAGGTGATATCTATTCACAATGTCCTTCTGGATGGTGATGGTCATGGGTTTGGAAGGTGGTATCTCAGGAAACTTGGCACATTTCTGCAACATTGCTTGTCGATAGTACACAATGTGCATCTGAGTGTCGTTAGTAGAGAGAGTGGGTGTTTGTGAACATAATGTCAATCAAGCAGGCTGCTTTGTTCTGGATGGTATCTAGTTTCTTGAGTATTGTTGTAGCTGTATTCATTTGGTATTCCATCGCACTCCTGACTTATGCCTTGTAGATGGTGGATATGCTTTGGGAGCCAGGAATTAGAAGTCCAAATATCCTGAGCCCCTTGGACATGCAAGCAGAGTTAAGGAATGGGTGCTTGAAATTAAAGGAAAGTTCTTTCAAATTTGACTGATGACATCTCTGTGGTACCTCATCAATAAAACCTAAGGATGGTACAATAGCTACCTGAAACATATTTTATTGTTGAACAAACTATCAGCATGTCTGCAATGTATATCACTCGTTTGAATAAAAGACCTTGAGATGTACTCACAAATGTTATGACCAAGTGAGGAGAGGTGAGTCAGTCACCTGCAGACAATGATTGGGTTTTTTTTAACTCTAAGCTAATTCACACTTTGTGAGAGTCATAGAAACAGACCCTTCGGTCCAACCCATCCATGCCAACCAGATATCCCAACCCAATCTAATCCCACCTGCCAGCACCCGGCCCATATCCGTCCAAACCCTTCCTATTCATATACCCATCCAAATGCCTCTTAAATGTTGCAATTGTACCAGCCTCCACTACTTCCTCTGGCAGCTCATTCCATACATGTACCACCCTCTGTATGAAAACGTTGCCCCTTAGGTCTCTTGCATATCTTTCTGCTATCACCCTAGACCTATGCCCTCTACTTCTGGACTCCAACACCCCAGGGAAAATACTTTGTCTATTTATCCTGTCCATGCCCCTCATGATTTTGTAAACCTCTATAAGGTCACCCCTCAACCTCCGATGCTCCATGGAAAACAGCCCCAGCCTGTTCAGCCTCTCCCTGTAGCTCAAATCCTCCAACCTTGGCAACATCCTTGTAAATCTTTCCTGAACCCTTTCAAGTTTCACAACATCTTTCCGATAGGAAGGAGACCAGAATTGCACGCAATATTCCAACAGTGGCCTAACCAAAGTCCTGTACAACAGCAACAAGACATCCCAACTCCTGTAGTCAATGCTCTGACTAATAAAAGAAAACATACCAAATGCCTTCTTCACTATCTTATCTACCTGTGACTCCACTTTCAAAGAGCTATGAACCTGTTCTCCAAGGTCTCTCTGTTCCGTAACAATTATAAAGCTTTTCAAAGCAAAATAAAATAAAATTCCATTACAAGCTAAAATCAAGAAAAATGATAAAATGTGACATCAAACAAGCACAGATAAAAAGTTAAACTTACAAAAAAGGGAGATTAAGGATTAGCAATTGTAAAAGTCATCAGCATCTTGAGATGTTTGAGAACAAATCTTTTCATTTGATGTTTTGTGTCCCTCAGAAGTTGTGAAATGTACAGATGTTCTTGAGTTCTCAGTGAATCCATCTTTCTCCAATTTACTTGATCACCAGGCATTGTTTTAGTGAGAGGATGCAAGAAACAGGGTAGGACAGAGAGAGTCAGACATTCTTCCAGCTCTGCTGTTATCAAGCTGTTTTTCCTTCTCTCTCTTCCCAAATGCTGTTGCCTTCAGTAAATGCAGTTATATTCCCATGCCATTTTCTTTCTCCTGGAGAATCTGCATGAGGAGTACCAGAGGTTGACATCTATTGGTTATGTTGTGAAAGGTTGTTTGACGCTGAGCAACATGGAGGGTCACTAGAGCCAGTGGAGAACTGAGGTTGTCATGTACTCACTCTGATATCCATGTTGAGAATTCTTCATATTAAGCTTCTTTTTTTGGCATATTTTGATAAAATAGGCAGCTGAATATTAATGAGGTGATTAATACCATTAAGAAGGCATTTAATAAGTTATAATCCAACTAATTGACATGTCAGCTGAAAATGTGTTGCTGGAAAAGCGCAGCAGGTCAGGCAGCATCCAAGGAACAGGAGAATCGACGTTTCGGGCATGAGCCCTTCTTCAGGAATGAGGAAAGTGTGCCCAGCAGGCTAAGATAAAAGGTAGGGAGGAGGGACTTGAGGGAGGGGCGTTGGAAATGCGATAGGTGGAAGGAGGTCAAGGTGAGGGTGATAGGCCGGAGTGGGGTGGGGGCGGAGAGGTCAGGAAGAAGATTGCAGGTTGGGAAGGCGGTGCTGAGTTCGATGGATTTGACTGAGACAAGGTGGGGGGAGGGGAAATGAGGAAACTGGAGAAATCTGAGTTCATCCCTTGCGGTTGGAGGGTTTCTAGGTGGAAGATGAGGCGCTCTTCCTCCAACCGTCGTGTTGCTATGGTCTGGCGATGGAGGAGTCCAAGGACCTGCATGTCCTTGGTGGAGTGGGAGGGGGAGTTGAAGTGTTGAGCCACAGGGTGGTTGGGTTGGTTTGTCCGGGTGTCCCAGATGTGTTCTCTGAAACGTTCCGCAAGTAGGCGGCCTGTCTCCCCAATGTAGAGGAGGCCACATTGGGTGCAGTGGATGCAATAAATGATGTGTGTGGAGGTGCAGGTGAATTTGTGGCGGATATGGAAGTATCCCTTGGGACCTTGGAGGGAAATAAGGGGGGAGGTGTGGGTGCAAGTTTTACATTTCTTGTGGTTGCAGGGGCAGGTGCCAGGATTGGAGGTTGGGTTGGTGAGGGGTGTGGACCTGACGAAGGAGTCACGGAGGGAGTGGTCTTTTCGGAATGCTGATAGGGGAGGGGAGGGAAATATATCCTTGGTGGTGGGGTCCGTTTCGAGGTGGCGGAAATGACGATGGATGATACGCTGTATATGGAAATTGGTGGGGTGGTAGGTGAGGACCAGTGGAGTTCTGTCCTGGTGGCGGTTGGAGGGGCTGGACTCAAGGGCAGAGGAGCGGGAAGTGGAGGATTTGCGCTGGAGGGCATCTTCGACCACGTCGGGGGGGAAATTGTGGTCTTTGAAGAAGGAGGCCATCTGGGTTGTACGGTTTTGGAACTGGTCCTCCTGGGAGCAGATGCGGCAGAGACGAAGGAATTGGGAATATGGGATGGCGTTTTGACAGGGGGGAGGAGGTGTAGTCTAAGTTGCTGTGGGAGTCGGTGGGTTTATAGTAAATGTCCGTGTTGATTCGGTCGCCCGAGATAGAAATGGAAAGTTCTAGGAAGGGGAGGGAGGAGTCTGAGATGGTCCAGGTGAATTTGAGGTCGGGGTGGAAGGTGTTGGTAAAGTGGATGAACTGTTCAACCTCCTCGTGGGAGCACAAGGCAGCGCCGATACAGTCATCGATGTAGCAGAGGAAAATGTGGGGGGGTGGTGCCAGTGTAGCTGGGGAAGATGGACTGTTCCACATATCCTACAAAGAGGCAGGCATAGCTGGGGCCCATGCGGGTGCCCATGGCTACTCCGTTGGTTTGGAGAAAGTGGGAGGATTGGAAAGAGAAGTTGTTCAGGGTGAGGACCAGTTCAGTCAGTCGAAGGAGGGTGTCAGTGGAAGGGTACTGGTTAGTATGGCGGGAAAGGAAGAAGCAGAGGGCTTTGAGTCCTTCGTGATGAGGGACGGAGGTGTACAGGGACTAAATGTCCATGGTGAAGATAAGGCGTTAGGGACCAGGGAAGAGAAAATCATGGAGGAGGTGGAGGGCATGGGTGGTGTCCCGAACATAGGTGGGGAGTTCTTGGACGAAGGGGGACAGGACCGTGTCGAGGTATGCAGAGATGAGTTCGGTGGGGCAGGAGCAGGCTGAGTCAATGGGTCGGCCGGGGCAGTCAGGTTTGTGGATTTTGGGCAGGAGGTAGAAACGGGCGGTGCGGGGTTGTGGGACTATGAGGTTGGAGGCAGTGCTTGGGAGATCCCCTGAGGTGATGACGTTATGGACGGTCTGGGAGATGATGGTTTGGTGGTGGGAGGTGGGGTCATGGTCAAGGGGGCAGTAGGAGGATGTGTCTACGAGCTGGCGTTTAGCCTCAGCGGTGTAAAGGTTGGTGCGCCAAACTACTACCGTGCCTCCTTTGTCTGCCAGTTTGATAGTGAGGTTGGGGTTGGAACGGAGGGAGTGGAGAGCTGCACGTTCCGAGGGTGAGAGGTTGGAGTGGGTGAGAAGGGTGGAGAAGTTGAGGCGGTTAATGTCGTGGCGGCAGTTGGTTATGAAGAGATCGAGGGCGGGTAAGAGGCCAGCACAGGGTTTCCAGGTGGATGGGGTGTGTTGGAGGTGGGAGAAGGGGTCGTCAGAGGGTGGGCGAGAGTCTTGGTTGAAGAAGTAGGCACGGAGGCGAAGGCGGTGGAAGAATTGTTCGATGTCTCGCCGCGTGTTGAACTCATTAATCCGAGAGCATAGGGGAATGAAGGTGAGGCCTCTGTTGAGGACTGATCTTTCATCCTCAGAGAGGGGTAGTTCTGGAGGGATGGTGAAAACACGGCAGGGCTGGGAGCTAGGACCTGGTGTGGGGCTGGAGCTGGGCGAGGGGGCGGGGTTGGGCGAGGGGGCGGGGACGGAGATCAGCGTGGGGGCGGAGTTAGGCGTGGTGATGGAGATCGGCGTGAGGGCGGGGTTAGGCATGGTGACAGAGATTGGTGTGGGGGTGGAGTTAAGCATGGTGACGGAGATCGGCGTGGGGGCGGAGAGACGTTGTGGTCGTGCAGGTTAGTGATGTCACTGGGGGCGGAAGTGGCAGCGGCAACGGCAACCCAGGGGGTGGAAGTGGCTGTGGCGACGACAGAAACAGTGTTATTCCCGATAGCCGCGAGGGCTGCGAATCTGTCGGCGATGGTCTTCCTGGCTCCAAACAGACCCACCACCAGGGATATATTTCCCTCCCCTCCCCTATCAGCGTTCCGAAAAAAACACTCCCTCCGTGACTCCCTCGTCAGGTCCATACCCCCCACCAACCCAACCTCCAATCTCGGCACCTTCCCCAACAACCGCAAGAAATGTAAGACTTGCGCCCACACCTCCCCCCTTATTTCCCTCCAAGGCCCCAAGGGATACTTCCATATCTGCCACAAATTCACCTGCACCTCCACACACATCATTTATTGCATCCGCTGCACCTGATGTGGCCTCCTCTATATTGGGGAGACAGGCCGCCTACTTGCGGAACGTTTCAGAGAACACATCTGGGACACCCGGACAAACCAACCCAACCACCCTGTGGCTCAACACTTCAACTCCCCCTCCCACTCCACCAAGGACATGCAGGTCCTTGGACTCCTCCATCGCCAGACCATAGCAACACGACGGTTGGAGGAAGAGCGCCTCATCTTCCGCCTAGGAACCCTCCAACCACAAGGTATGAACTCAGCTTTCTCCAGTTTCCTCATTTCCCCTCCCCCCACCTTGTCTCAGTCAAATCCATCGAACTCAGCACCGCCTTCCTGACCTCTCCGCCCCCACCCCACTTTGGCCTATCACCCTCACCTTGACCTCCTTCCACCTATCGCATTTCAAACGCCCCTCCCCCAAGTCCCTCCTCCCTACCTTTTATCTTAGCCTGCTGGACACACTCATGCCCGAAACATTGATTCTCCTGTTCCTTGGATACTGCCTGACCTGCTGCGCTTTTCCAGCAACACATTTTCAGCTCTGATCTCCAGCATCTGCAGTCCTCACTTTCTCCTAATTGACATCCCACCACTGCTAAGCAAGAAACTTCCCTCACAATTTGGCAAGTGCATGAAAGGTGCAGCAAGTTGCAATCAACATTCAATTGAATAGCCTCAATGGAATTCTTACACTATTCTGCCAAAAATCTCATCATAGTTCATGTCATTCAGTCCCCTATAAGATCTTTTCAGTATGAATTTATTCTTAGTCTGTTCATATAAGCATTGGTTATTTCCTGTGTTTTATCCTCTACTTTTCTGTTGTATTTTTGTTTGTTGACAACCTCCATTTTTACCTTTTCACTACATGAGCCATTGTGTGCTACCTATTGAGGAGCACAATCAGATTTTACAGTGCTGGATTTGCATGGCTGAATATATTTCTCTGCATTAATGGAGAATGTCCTTAAGGAAAGAAAAATAAAAACTGCATTTGTTGCTTTTAAGCAACACCCACTCTTCTTGTGTGTTTATTGGTGATCTGATTACTGCTCAACAACACAAAAGTGGGCAGTTTCCAGAACAAGAGTAGCCTGAACACGATCTATCTTAAATGTTTTCACAATGCAAGCAGGCAATGAGTAACAAGTTCACTGTACCTGCTCTCCCCATTAACAAACATCATTTCCAATACCTCCATCTTCATGAAGTGACCTTGGTGAGACTACAATGCAATTACCTATGCTGACAACAGAAAGAGTATAATATTCAGGTGAAGCAGTTGTTCTAGTTATACTTTCAAGAATAAAACTGAATAGAGCTTCCACATCCTACTTTGTATGTTACTTTGTCTTATCTTACTTCAACACTTATCTTTGAATTAGCAGGCTGAATTTTCAAGATTCATTCTAGGACTTCAGCACCTCATTTAGACAATTCATTGCTACCATTTATTTTTACAAATTTCTATAATTTTAAATTGCTCAAGAAAAGATTTTGTTCTGAGAATTCAGCATAAGTTGCATTTGAACAACACACATAACTCACAAATTATCATTATTCACATTTGATGGTGGGAGAACTATTGCAAAGATTAGAGAGAAAAAAGAATTGTGACAAAGAATCTACTTAACTTAGTAGCATGAATCATTGCACCAGTCAATGGTAGTTACACGTTCATCTATGTGTTGACACTAAATTACAGAAAGAGATATGTCTATGAATCACTGTTTGCAAGAATTCAATACTTGTAAGTTGAGTGCAAAATTGTGCCAACACTGACAATAAATGTGAACAGTTGATCTAAAGTTATAATTTGTGGCAATTGCTCAATGTTAAGTTCCCTGGAATAATCCTGTGGTCAACCCACAGAAAGTGTCAGGTACTACTTGCTCATATGAGAGATGTTTAATTCCACAAAGACATTCTTAAGGAATTTCAATGGAATGGAAAAAATGAAATTGTAAGACATGAAATTTAGTGTTTGGGTAGATGTTCAGATTGGTTCATCTCACGGAAGTGGTCAAAAGTTAAACATAAATCAGAAAGTTGTGTGGGGATTACAATCGTACATAGACTGTATTTAAATTTAGTTTCAGGGAGAGGGGGGTCATAATATCATCATAGCAAAATAACACCATACCAGCAACTTTATGGAAAATAAAACCATGCTTTGATTGTATATTTAACTACTGGTTTTCATATCTAATCTTCTGCATTAAGATTCTTATCCACAGAAACCATGAAAAAGAACAAACATTTATGTTCCCCAACTAAAAGTAACTGGAAAAGAAGCTCGACAAGGCTTTTCAGTTAGTGGCCTTGCTATCAGCGTGAGAATATCTACAGGAATTGTTTGAATAAAATCAATTCCTTTACAACTGGCAGATTCGTGAGCATTTCTAAAGATCAGAAAGACAATGCAACAATGTAACTGCCCACTGACTTATGTTCCATTAAAAGAGATCTTTTAGAAATTGGTTGCTTCAAAATATTACTCACAATTACAATGCATTTAATACAAGGTCCAAACAGACCGAGATTAAACTTTTAACAAATGTTATGATCAATAATTGGGCTACTTCTTGTTGGAACAGGGCATTCGTTGGCTGGAATCTTAGAGCATCGAGTGTCCTGATGGTAAGACCAGAAGTGCGTGGTTGTTTTTCTTATCGATAGGACTGCTGGTCAAGTCCAATCATTTGGTAGCCCATTGATTAAATATACATGGACAGGATACCTGGGCAGTAATGCAGGAACTCAATCACCTTGGTACTACCTCACAGGGTCATTACTTGCAATTCAGCAGCAGGCATCAGGCTACATGAGGACACCTCACTGCTAGAACTTCCTGATCACTCTCTATCACTTTTTGTTCCCTGCCTCGGATGCCTCCTCTGCTACTATCATTTGCTCAGCAGTCCCCTACAAGTTCTTTGTGATTCACCATGATCCGTTGACCTTCCATGAGTGAGTCATGCCCTAAGCACCTATTCACGATCCAATACACTTCCTCCATCAGACAACCAGGTACAGATTTCCTTCCAGTCTCAGACCACCTCTGTCATGGTTCAACAAAGCCTCTCTATGAAAGCAGATCTCACCCAGTGCAAATCCACCAAAAAGCTAGCCTCTCTTGCCGCATGCCACTATCAGTGAGACATGAATCTTAAAGCAGTTGTTCCTCATTTGAAGAATTAATTACAATTTTATTGCTCAATCTGATAAAATAAATGGCATTTTAATTACTATGTACAACATGCCCAAGTATTAAAAATTCCCACCACTTGCAATCAACCTTGCAAGTTCAAACAACCTTCCATCCATTGGAACAATGCGTCCCTACTTTTATCCAACATTGGGAAGTTGACATTTCACTTCTGCATAGCTAAATGAACCTTACTGCCTTGTTTCCTTCTGCTATAGTCAAAACCTTATGCTGATTATCATGTATCGCAGTGGTGCCCGATGTGTTTTTGCAATGACAGGCCACACAGACATTACAAGGCCCTAAAGGTTTGGGAAGCTTTATGTAATTGTAAAAGCTGTAAACATATTTATTAGTTTTTAATGCCCATTGATTTGAAGTCAGTTTTATTTACCTTTAATGTATTATCAGGTTTTCTTTTGCTCTACACACAACCATCTCTCTAAAATAGTTTGCTTCTTCCAGGATGTGTAAGATCTAACAATGCATTGGTAAAGAAGATAAAGAAAAGTAGAAAAAGAATCAGTCTGATTAAAAGTATTACATTATAGACTTAAGAAGATTTTTGAGGTCATCTTGGAAGTGGATGAAACAATGTATTGGGAGCTTACTGAGGGTCTTTTCATTTTGGGCCAACGAGCATAGACAAACAATATATACGTCAGCAATGGCATGGAATACGCACAGGTTGAAGCTTTACCATCAGCTTCAGCATTTGTTATGGTCTCCAGTTGCTTCCATTGGCAACAAGATGCACCAGAGGTGAGTAATTCATAATTCCAGGGATGGGATAGCCCCATCTTGAGCTCTGACACTATTTCCAGCCATGTTTGTGCCTCTGTTCTGGCAGGTGACAGATCTGACTCCATTCCATCTCTGACTTGGCAGGCAGTAAAAAGTACTTCAGAGGGCCATCAGAATGGCAACCTGACCATTTGCGCTTATCAACACGATATTATTTTTAGTGAATTCTGACTCATGATGACACAGTTTTGTGACTAAAAAACTGCTGTTGATAACCAGATATCATCATCTTCCACACTCAGATTATTCATGAATTCACTTTCTAATTTACATTTTAAAAGTGGCTTTATTATAAAATGACTATAAAAATATATTGGTTGTAAAGCATTTTAGGACATCTTAAGCTGATGAAAGGGGCTATAAGAATGCAACCCTCTCATTTCCTTCTTTCGTCAATTTAGCTTTCAAGCTTTTCGCTTTTGTTTCTAACAATACACCCCTCCCTCCCTTTTCAAAAAAAAATCTTTTCAGTAACATTGTTAGGGAAATCCATCTCTTCTCTGTAACTGTTTTTAAGCTGTTCTGCTCCTGCATGAGAGGTCTGTGAAACTGTAACTCTGTACATTCTAACACATCACACACGAGAGATGTTGATTACTCACACATTCTTCTTCAGCAATGAAGATGGATAGAAAACCTAATGTTACAGAATCACATTTCCCAACTAACATTCATTGTGAACTTGATTTCCCATTAGGAGTCAGGGAGTGTGAATCAGCCACTATTTTATGTGCAAATCAATGTATTGCATTTGAAGATTTGTTGCTGGTCCACTCACGGAATTGACGGTAACTGAAGAATTGCTGCTGACTATGCTATGGCTGTCTGCAAGCTGAGCTGTTCAGTACATCTGCTGAAATGGCATGCATAGTGTGGCATGTCCTCCAGGACAGTAAAATCATGTCATATTCATAACTTTAAACACAGACTTTGCTTTTATGGAAGCTTTGGAACTGTCTTTTAAAAGGGACACTGATTAACTGTTAAAAAGGCTGACAAGAGGGACGGGTGAACATTGCAACTTCACACAGACTTCACAGCATCTGGGAAGTTCCAAATTTAATCATATTCGGTGGGCACCATGTATCTTTAATGGATGTGACTGAACAGTATCCCTTTCCAGAAGTTCTGCACTAGTGCCACATCCAGGTGTCATTGGTAGAAGGCAATTAAACAACTCACTGGCTGATGAATCAATTCTCGTCCAAGTTGATCATCATAAGAGCAAGTACTGAGGGTGACAAGGGCACAGAATGTGTTTAGTCAAGGACTTCGATGTCCATCACCAACCTGGTTGAGTTCTAAAGGAAATAGCTGCTAGACTGGGTCTGTGACAGGTTATTAGGAATCAACAAAGGGAAAAAAAATCAAACTTAACCTCTTCTTCACCATTCAATCTGCTGCAGATGCAATGATATCATTGGTTGGAGTTATTTCCCACTCTGTCTTTGTGAAGACTGCTTTGGGTTTCTTTTCGTGTCTTGGATTATGAGCTAAATGGGGGGAAGAAAGGACTATTTTAAAACAAGTTTTGAGGACGGAGTTACGGCACATTGAGAAACAGGTTACTGGAACTCTTGTGAGCTATATTTGCACTGTCACTTTATTTAAACAGTGGTTGAATGTGTTTGAGATGTCATAGCACCATGGGTGTGGGTCAAGGGCAAACTTTGCTTGGACAAAGACTGCTGATTGTGTTCATTTTTCAAATCAATTAGGACCAGTAATGTGGGCCATCAGGAGTCATCAGCAATTACAACAACTCTCAGATCTGAGGAGCAGGAGAATCAACATTTTGAGCAAAAGTCTGATGAAGGGCTTTTGCCTGAAACATCATTTCTTCTGCTGCTTGGATGCTGTCTGATCTGCTGTGCCTTTACAGCACCACACACTCGATCCTTTTCATCCTCAGTCAGGTATAAACACTTGGTAATACATTTATCAGCATGGGTCTGAACTGGCTGATTTACCCACTGAGGAGTGAGTACTTGAGATGATCAGGGGTACAGCAGGCAGCCGTACCAGTGTACACTCAAAGCAATCTGCAGCTTATTCCTCAGATGGGGAGGAGGAGATGCCTTGAGTGGTTGCCCTTTTGCCTGCAGAGAGCATGCGAATTTCATTGGAGTCTGCAAGAGACAATGTGTCACAAAGCAGGTTTAGAGAGTTAGTCACATTCAGAGAATATCCACAGTTGCTGTAATTGGAGGGCAGCGCAGCAAAGGACAATGATATTGATTTAGTTGTGAGGGTATGGAGGTTTCAGCATCACCACCAGAATGGTCACAGCCCTTACCAGCCTGGGCATGGAAACTCTTTTCATGGTGGGGGCAGAAGGGGGTGCCATATGTCAGGCATCTCACGACCCATCCTGGCACTTTCTGCCTTATTACAGACTGTGTTTCCTCCTGCAATGAATCAATGGGAGAGATTGAGAGAGATAAAAATGGGTGGCACAATCATTAGCGCTAGTGAGGGCAAAGTGGTGGGTTCCCTTGAGCCACTATGTGGGCAGAGCAGAGATCATGCAGGATTAATAGTCAGGAGTACATGGGGGGACCTGGGTGGGTGACAGGAAAGGAGGGAAATGATGTATGAGACAGAGAGAGTGGCAGACCATGAAGCCTGGTGGGAATTGGGTGCCACCCCTTCCACCAGGGCCTTCAGATCCCTGTTAGAAAAGAGGGATGCCAATTTTCCTTGATGGTCAGATCCCATCAACCATCTACACCACTTTTTAAGAGAGGAGGCTTCTGCCCTTTTATTTTAAATTTCCACCATGTGTTTTATTTTGTTTTCATATTTCCTTTATTGGTTCAGCGCAATATTTCTGCATATTATGGGTTGCATCTGAGATTTTGCCTTTGTATTTCTAACAATCTTACAAAATCTGAAAATGTGCAATTCAGTAGCCCAGTTAGTCAATATTCTGCTTTATTCCACCGAGGGTTCTACTCTTCAGACAGGCACTGATATGTTGGCTTATTACTGACCAAGTAAGTGACTATTAAGTTGCTTGAGAGGCATGAAATGAGCATTACAAAGCTGATTCCTGGTTGGACAAGGGTTCTGCCAGCAATGCATACAAAATACAACAGCATAAACCCAGTCTGTGGAAAATCAAAGTAATCAGCAAATCTATTCATCCCAGTTAGAAGACACAATGAAACAAATTAAATTTCTGATTTCCAAACACAGAAAAAAGTAGTCTCTTTTGTTTGCTCTTTAACCTGATTTATCAAAGTTCCTTAAGGAAGCAGAGGTGGCAAATGTAAGCCTAGAGATACAGTTGACTGATCTTTTCCAGCCCTTGACTGAATAGAGAGCCTGTTCAGAGAATATGGTGAGAACAGAAAACTGTCATACACAAAGTTAGGAAAAATGTCAGAATTTCCATCCAAGGTTTTGTGGCGAGTTGAGAAACTCGATATTGAGCAATGAGCTGCCTCAATGCATGCAAAAACACCTAATCACACTTTACTGTTTCCTATTCTTGTTCCACATGATGGACAGAAACTAGCTGCTGACAATTCTTGATATGAAAACCTGAATGATTACTTGCCAGCTGTAACTCACCAAAGTTCTCTTTGACCACCATCTTGGCCAGTGTTCCCCAATATTTCAAGATATTCTCCAGGAAGGTGACTGCCTGCATCATCCATTTATGGACGTTGGCTTTGGCAAAGCAGTCGCCTCATCATATCATCACGGCACATTTCACTCACATGTAATGCACTTTAGCACCCTGGAGCTTATTGACAACATACATCGCAATGCTATTTTGCGTGCTGGTATTTCATGCATCAGCCCAGGGGGCACGTCAGGGATCTTAGCTTGCTTTCTTGGTACTCACTCATTTTGCACCTATTTGGATGCACACAGCATCTCTGCCTTTTTTTTTCCTTTCAATGCGGAGAGAAAGTTGGGCAGCTTACATCACATTTGGCAACAATGAACAGTCAAGATGGGCTATAGTCAGTCACAGGGGTGGTCCTTTGTCAGTCAGGAAGGGTGATGAGGTATCCCGAGTGAGTGCATGGGCAGCAAAGAGGGCAGAAAGGGTCTATGGTTTGGAGGAATGAGATCCACTGAGGGAAGATGCTGCATGCAATGGTGAGAATGTTAGACTATGAGCCTGGGCAAGGGGTGGGGGCAATGGAAGAGTTGGACTGTGTGAGTGGCATGTATCCTCGCAGAACACAGACGTTCATTAAACTTCATGCAGTACCGATCCCCCAGACCATAGTGCATTGAACCAGGTGGCTACTTCAGATCAAGCTGCCAGTGTTTCACAAAGACTGCATCTGAAGTTTAAGTGTGGCAATGGCAATGCGAACTCTAGAAAGACCCAGCACCAGGAAGCTATTCACACCTGCTGTGTGCAAAACAGCGTGAAAGTGGTACTTAATGAACTGAGCTTTAATGAAGTGTTAAACTGACTGAGAAAGGTCAAGAAGATTCAAGGAGGGAAACCTTCCATGAAATCCCCCAAATATAATATGTAGCTGATGTTCAGGGGAAAATTCTGATGTCTATTGCTTCATCTAAGATGTCGAAAAGAGTGGTGCTGAAAAAGCACAGCAGGTCAGGTAGCATCCAAGGAGCAGGAGAATCGAGGTTTCAGGCCCTTCATCAGAAATATCAGCTAAGGAATGTTATCTTCACCTAAAATGATTCTGTCCAATAGTCCAGTGTAAGTGTTAATCCATGTCAATTAATTATTCCATGAGGCCTGAGTTTTCTTAATTACAAGCAAATTACAATGGGGTGGCACGGTGGCCCAGTTGTTAGCACTGCTGCCTCACAGCACCAGGGACCTGGGTTTGATTTCAGCCTCTGGCGACTGTCTGAGTGGAGTTTGCACATTCTCCCCGTGTCTGCGTGGGTTTCCTCCCACAATCCAAAGATGTGCAGGTCGGGTGAATTGGCCATGCTAATTTGCCTACAGTGTTAGGTTTGTTAATCAGGGATAAATATAGGGTAGGGGATTGGATTTCCCTTCGTAGGGGCAGTGTGGACTTGTTGGATCGAAGGGCCTGTTTCCGCACTGTAGAGAATCTAATCTAAAAGAAAATGTCTGATGGAATTCGTGATGATGAATTAAAGGTTATGCTGTTGCCAGAGGGAGGCTTTAGGAAGTGCGTGAGAACATGAACAGAGAAAGTAACCTATTTTTAAATGCATTCAGAAAAGTTATAGTACATCCTTTCTCTTAACCACCCAAGCAAAATTTGCAGCAATGAATTATTAAAGAGTACCAGGAAGAGAACAATTAGATGGGAGAGCAATTAGGAGTAACTCAAATAAACATAAGAACGACAGGATCAGAGGTTAAACTTCTCTCCAGAGATTTGAGCTAGATTTTTCAGGGCAGGACTGAGGAAATGATGCACTTTTGAAAGTGATTTCCTTCAGTTGAGTATTAATCCAAAATTCTTTCCAGCGAATGTGAAAGATCCTGTGCCATTATTTAAAGAAGAGCACAACTGCTCTTCTAGTCTCTCTCCAATATTTTTCCTGAACTAACAATCTTAAAAAAAAGTCTGAAAAATTTGAACGCAGCATCTATTTCTCAGGTGATAAATGGTTTTGCAATGTTCCAATATGGTAGAAAAGAAGTACACACTGTATGATCTAATGGGTGTTGCCCACTACATTGTCAGAGATATTGAGATGGCGTGTCCAGGGTCTATTCTTCTAACAGTATTGGTCAATTTGCAGATTCCCCGAAGAGGCATAATGCCTGTTTGAAGGAACAGGCCAAAAAAGACTTTCAATATGATTACCGCTGAAGCTCGATATCAAATCCCCTTCCCAGTCTACACTGATATTCCTTGATTCTCTTAGCAATCAAATATCTACCAATATCAATGTTAAATATATTCACAAAGTAAGCGTTCATATGTACTCACCGCCATTTGAGTGAGGAAAGTTCTTATCACAGTCTGAAATGTTTATCCCACAGATCATTCTGCTATATCGCACAATTTGTCAACACGAATCCGTCGTAATGCGATTGATGAATTGGGGATGCTATTTCTACAGTGTGAACATTTAAAATGCAATTATAGCGCCAATACTTTTAAGATTTATTTCTAAAGTGTGATTTTTCTAAAATGCGGGGTTGCACAAGAAGGCAATCATCACTTTATAGAAGAACTGACTGTATTACCACAAAACTGACTCAGGGCTGAATCTTATGATTCTTTGGCTAAGTCCAAGTCCCACTGAGTTTGGTGAATTAGTTCACATTTGGGCTATTGAACAAGGTGGTTTACAAGCAATAATGAATGTCAATTGGGAACTCATTGATATCCAGGCCATGCAAAAAGTCTACGAAATGCAATACAGTCTTGACATATATGGGCTTCATGAAACATTTTTCTCAATTCTTCCTCTCATTGCACTCAAATGTAAGATTCTGCTCTCAATGTTGTACATTGTCAAGTAAATATTTTTTCTTTGTATATGGGATGTTGGCATCACTGACTGGGCCAGCATTTATTGCAAATCTCTAACAGTTAAGAGTCGACCATGTTGCTGTGGGTCTGGAGTTTCATCTGGCCAGACTGGGTAAGGATGGCAGAGTTCCTTCTCTGAAGGATATTAGGTTTTTGACAGGTCTTTACAACAGTCGTTGCTGATGTTTCAAGCCTAGATTTTTGTTGAATTGAAATTTCACCATTTAGCATGGTGGGATTTGGAACGAATATCACCAGACCATCAGCATGATTTTCTGAATTGCTAGCCCAGTGATAATACCGCTCTGCCACTGCCTCATCTTGCATGTATTCCCATCTACTCTATGAAATTTCCTTCTTTCAATTAGATCATCTCTCCAAATTTTGCCTGAGTTTAAAAGCAACATTTTATTTAATTGCTGCTCTTGGGGCACCCTTTTCAACTGAGGAATCGGAGAGTGAATCTTTCTCACACCCTCTTGCAAGAATTTCCCCTTTCGGTAAAGCAGATCAAAATGGTACAAAAAACTCCAGGTATGGTTTCAGCAAGGTCCTTGCTCACATTAAAATCTTTGAAGTAAATTCTAACATGCCATTGAACTGTTTGCTATATCTGCATGTTAACATTCTATCAACAGATGACTTAGCCATGATTGACACCTGAAAATGTTCATGTGAAAAACAGTTGCACTAATTGCATTCTTAAATACAAGGGAGTACCAGATTGAGAATGGGTATCAATGATGCATACCTCAGTTTATGACTGCTGTTGATTAATTTTTCTATTATTTATGATTATCGAGTCCAGCCTAACCTATTGCAGGATGCGTTGGCAACAAATGTGCTAATTAATTTGCACACTGGCCTCCCCCATCAACATTCCTCCATGCACTGGCGGACTGAAACACTGTTAAAGTGTGATGCATTGTTAATATTGGTTTCCTAACAAAAAAAACACCGTCCATTAAATCCTGTCAAACTAACCCATTTCAACACAAAATGTAAGAATACAGCTGTTTGTGAGACTGATCAAACATTCAGTAATTGTTAAAACTTTGTTTGTTACTTTAAAAATTGCAGAAAGAATTTAAAACCTGTGACTGAGAAAGCACATGCCTGTAAAGGAACGATCGTTGTGCGATTAACTACACTTGAATCCTTCTTTATCCTGAGCTCTGCTTTCTCTTAAGGCTGACTATTTCGCTTCTGTGTGGTCATTCAAATCTCAGAAAGGAGTGGAAACATTCCTGTTGAGTGGCTTATGCCCAAAACATCAACTTTCCTGCTTCTCGGATACTGCCTGAACTGCTATGCTTTTCCAGCACCACACGTTTCAACTCTGACTCTCCAGCAGTCCTCACGTTTTCCTGGAAACATTAGGTGTTAACTAGAAGGCATTGTGGAAATTTTGATGTCCCCAAAAATAGATGTGTTTTAATTGGGTGGGAAATAAATCATGAACTACCTCAAAGCAGAAAACCCCAACATGCCACTAATGGTATTAATTATGTTGTGGAGGTGCCGGTGTTAGACTGAGGTGGACAATTTTTAAAAATCATACAACACCAGGTTATAGTCCAACAGGTTTATTTGGAAGTACTAGCTTTTGGAGCGCTGCTGCTTCATCAGGTATTAATCATGTTTTTTTTAATGGGGAGAGGAGAAAATTCATGCGCATGCAGTAGACCCATCATTTGATATTTTAATAGGGCAACAAGCATCAAATTGTTTCCTCTGTTACAATTTTAATGCTCGGTATCGGGGTATCCTGGGCCTCAGGAAATCCAACAGCTGAAGGGAGAGCAAGATTCCTGCATTGAAAAACAACCGTCTTTTCAAGATACCCTGTTAATCTCATGACAAATCAATTCCCTTTTCCCCAGGTCTGTGATTTCATTGCCCTTCTAATGTCCTCCATGATCCGCGATACTGCTGACTTCTTACATACGCTCTCGAAATCTACCCCTCTCCTACCTGAATCTCTTGATCCATGCTGCCCCACTTTAAGGTTCACCCCTCCTCCTCTTGTCTCATCTGTTCCCAGAATGTTTCTCCCCTTTTCCTTACTTTCTGCCTGCCCTCCCATTAATGAATTGAGTACTTATTAAACTGGTTCAGAAATATTAGGTGAAAAAAGCTGATATAAAATTGTTGAATCCTTTATAATCATATCATCCCTGACTGTCTTAGAGTCATAGAGATGTACAGCACAGAAACAGATCCTTCGGGATATCCATGCTGACTAAATATCCTAAATAATTCCCATCCCATCTGCCAGCATTTGGCCCATATCCCTCTAAACCCTTCCTATTCAAATCCCTGTCCAGATGCCTTTTAAATGCTGTAATTGTACCAGCCTCCACCTTTTCCTCTGGCAGCTCATTCTACACACATACCATCCTCTGCATGAAAAAGTTGCCCATCAAGTCCTTTTTAAATCTTTCCCCTCTCACCTTAAACCTATGCTCTCTTGTTTTGGACTCCCCTACCCTGGGGAAAAGATGTTACCTATTCACCCCTTCTATGCCCCTCATAATTTCATAAACCTCTATAATATCACCCTAGTCTCTCAGACTCCAGAGAAAATAACCCCACCCTATTCAGCCTCTCCCTATAGCTCAAACCCTCCAACTCTGGTAACATCCATGTAAATCTTTTCTGAATACTTTCAAGTTTAACAATATCCTTGTTATAACAAAGAGACCAGAATTGAACACAGCAAAGCAAAAGTGGCCTAAATATTGTCCTGTTCAGACACATCATGGCCTCCCAACTCCAAATTCAATGTACTGGCCAATAAAAGCAAGCATACCAAATGTCGTCTACACTATTCTGTCTACCTGCAACTCTATTCAAGGAATGATGAACCTGCACTCCCTTGTTTTGGCAACACTCCCCATGAACTTACCATTAAGTATAAGTTCTGACTTGATTTGTCTGACCAAAATGCTGTACCTCACAGTTATCTGCAAATAACCTCTACCTGCCACTCCTCGGCCCACCAGTCCATCTGACCAAGATCCCATTGTATTTTGAGGTAACTTTCTTCACTTTCCACTACACCACCAATTTTTGTGTCATTTCCAAATTGACTAACCATACCTCCTATATTCACTTCCAAATCATTCAGATGTAGATGTAGGGAATGCTGGGTGACTAGAGAAATTGAAGTTCTGGTCTAGAAAAAGAAAGAAGTATATATCAGGTATGGACAGCAGGAATCGAGTGAATCCTTCGAGGAGCAAAAAGGTAGTAGGGGTATACTTAAGAGGAAAGTCAGGAGGGCAAAAACAGGATATGGGATAGCTTAAGCAAGTACAGCTAAGGAGAATCCAAAGGGTTTCTAAAAAAAGGACAAAAGAATTATGAGGGAGAGATTAGGGCCCCTTAAAGATCAGGAGAAAGTGAGGACTGCAGATGCTGGAGATCATCGGCAAGACTCCCTAAGTGTAGAACTGTAGATGGGTGTGATACCAAATGAGCATTTTGCATCAGTATTTACTGTGCAAAAGGATATGGAAGCTAGAGAACTTGGGGAAATACATAGTGACATCTTGAAAAGTGTCCATATTACAGAGGAGGAGATGCTCGATGTCTTAAACGCATAAAGGTGTTAATTTGAAATACTTGGCTGTACTATGCTCTGGTCTCAACCTGCATCACACACTCATCTCTATCTGTCTCATAATCTGATTTCAAACTGTACTACATGCTCATCTCTGGTTATCTCTGTACTGTTATGATGCCAACTGATTTTAACCTGAATGAGTTAGAACACACAGTGTTGGATAGATCTAATAATTTTTTAAACTGCAGAGGTCAGCTCCTGACCACATTCGCAACTTTAAATTTTGAAATTGAGTTTCAAGCGTACATAAACAGAAACAATTGCTTAAGAAACAAGAAAATGATCTGGTATAATTAAATTTCAAACACAAGACTGTGTTTAGTTAAGGTGAGAGTAGGGAGTGAGAGAACATTAAAAAAAAACTCACTCATCTCTGAATTTAGTAGGAATAGGATCTCTACAATTACTCCAATAAAGCATTCAGACTGTTCATATGGTTTCCAGACCAAATAAATGAGAACTGTAATTGTTAACAAGCCAGTTCTTTGTCAAGCCAATAAGTCTTGAAATGTGTAATTAATTCTAAATGTTAAAGATATAAATTAATTATACCAACATCAGATCAAATTGTTGTTTGGAAGGTAAAATACATAGGGTACAATGCTGTTTGAAACTTCTAAAGTATGCCATTGAGTTGAGAGAGATTCCTCTTATTTCTGAATGGTTACTTACATACACAGGCAGTCAACTGTCTAATTTACCAACAGACAAGCAGCTTCAGATTGGTTAGAGTTGAGGGAGCTGAAACTTTATTGCTGGAACAGCACAGCAGGTCAGGCAGCATCTAGGGAACAGAAGATTCGACGTTTCGGGCACATGCCCTTCTTCAGGAATGAGCAGAGAGTGTTCAGCAGGAGAAGATAAAAGGTAGGGAGGAGGGACTTGGAGGAGGGGCGTTGGAAATGTGATAGGTGGAAAGAGGTCAAGGTGAGGGTGATAGGTCGGAGTAGGGTGGAGGCGGAGAGGTCAAGAAGAAGACTGCAGGTCAGGAAGGCGGTGCCGGGCTGGAGGGATTCGGCTGAGACAAGGTGGGGGGAGGGGGGATGAAGAAACTGGTGAAGTCCAAGTTCATCCCCTGTGGTTGGAGGGTTCCCAGTCGGAAGATAAGACGCAGGCTGAGACGATGGGTCGTCCGGGGCAGTCAGGTTTGTGGATTTTGGGCAGGAGGTAGAAGCGGGCGGTGCGGGGTTGTGGGACTATGAGGTTGGAGGCGGTGGATGGGAGGTCCCCTGAGGTGATGAGGTTATGGACGGTCTGGGAGATGATGGTTTGGTGGTGGGGGGTGGGGTCATGGTCAAGGGGGCAGTAGGAGGAGGTATCTGCGAGCTGGCGTTTGGCCTCAGCGGTGTAGAGGTCGGTGCGCCAAACTACTACCGCGCCTCCCTTGTCAGCTGGTTTGATGGTGAGGTTGGGGTTGGAACGGAGGGAGTGGAGGGCTGCACGTTCCGAGGGTGAGAGGTTGGAGTGGGTGGGAGGGGTGTGGGAGTTCAGGTAGCGGTTAATATCGCGGCGGCAGTTTGCAATAAAGAGGTCGAGGGCAGGTAGGAGGCCAGCACGGGGTGTCCAGGTGGACGGGGTGTGTTGGAGGTTGGAGAAGGGGTCGTCAGAGGGTGGGTGAGGGTCTTGATTGAAAAAGAAGGCACGGAGGCGAAGGCGGCGGAAGAATCGTTCAATGTCACTCCGTGTATTGAATTCATTGACCCGAGAACGTGTGGGAACGAAGGTGAGACCCCTCCTGAGGACTGATCTCTCATCCTCAGAGAGGGGCAGGTCCGGAGGGATGGTGAACACACGGCAGGGCGGGGAGCTAGGACCTGGTGTGGGACTGGAGCTGGATGTGGGGGCGGGGTTAGGCCTGGGGGCGGGGACAGAGGTCGGCGGGGGGGCGGGGTTAGGCGCGGTGACGGGACTCGGCCGGGGGGCGGGGTTAGGCGCGGTGACGGAACTGGGCCGGGGGGAGAAAACTACACAAGTTGAGGGAGTTGAGGGAGAAAACTACACAAAACTACACTGTGGAAAGAACCTACCTCTGACATCTTCTCTATACCTTCCTCCTAACATCTTAAAACTACACAAATGTTTGCCAAATCCAAGCAGTGAAAATGTTAATGTTATCATTCTTCACCATGGAAATCGTGTTTCATAGAACATAAAAAGAACAGCACAGAACATACCCTTCAGCCACGATGTTGTGCGGAGGATTATGCCTCATCTAAAATAAAATAACCTAACCTACGTACCCCTCAATTCACTGCTTGGATTTGTGCATATCGAGCAGTCACTTAAATGTCCCTAATGACTCTGCTTCCACCACCACTGTTGGCAATGCATTCCATGCATTCACAACTCTCTGTGGAAAGAACCTACCTCTGACATCTTCTCTATACCTTCCTCCTAACATCTTAAAACTACGACCCCTCGTTACGGTCAATTCTGCCCTGGGGAAACGTCTCTGGCTATTGACTCTATCCATGCCTCTCATTACCTTGTATACCTCGATCAGGTTACCTCTCTTCCTCCTTCTCTCCAGAGAGAAAAGTTCGAGCTTAGTCAACCTCCTTTCATAAGACAAGCCCTCCAGTCCAGGCAGCATCCTGGTAAACCTTCTTTGCACCCTTTCCAAAGCATCCATATCTTTCCTATAATAGGGTGACCATAATTGGACACAATATCCCAAGTGTGGTGTCACTAGGGACTTGTAAAGCTGCAGTAAAACCTCGCTGCTCTTAAAACTCGATCCCCCTGTTAATGAAAGCCTAAACACCATTTGCTTTCTTAACAATCCTATCCACTTGGGTTGAAAATGTGTTGCTGGAAAAGTGCAGCAGGTCAGGCAGCATCCAAGGAGCAGGAGAATCGATGTTTCGGGCATGAGCCCTTCTTCAGGAATGAGGAAAGTGTGCCAAGCAGGCTAAGATAAAAGGTAGGGAGGAGGGACTTGGGGGAGGGGTGTTGGAAATGCGATAGATGGAAGGAGGTTAAGGTGAGAGTGATAAGGTGAGGGTGATAGGCCGGAGTGGGGGTGGGGGCGGAGAGGTCAGGAAGAAGATTGTAGGTGAGGAAGGTGGTGCTGAGTTCGAAGTTTGGGACTGAGACAAGGTAGGGGGAGGGGAAATGAGGAAACTGGAGAAATCTGAGTTCATCCCTTCCGAAAAGACCACTCCCTCCGTGACTCCATCGTCAGGTCCACACCCCTCATCAACCCAACCTCCACTCCCTGCCCCTTCCCCTGCAACCGCAAGAAATGCAAAACTTGCGCCCACACCTCCCCCCTTACTTGCCTCCAAGACCCCAAGGGATCCTTCCATATCCACCACAAATTCACCTGCACCTCCACACACATCATTTACTGCATCCGCTGCACACGATGTAGCCTCCTCTATATTGGGGAGACAGATGGCCTACTTGCGGAACATTTCAGAGAACACCTCTGGGACACCCGGACCAACCAACCCAATCACCCCGTGGCTCAACACTTCAACTCACCCTCCCACCTCACCAAGGACATGCACCTTTTCCTCCGCTACATCGATGCCTGTATCGGCGTTGCCTTGTGCTCCCACGAGGAGGTTGAACAGTTCATCCACTTTACTAACACCTTCCACCACGACCTCAAATTTACCTGGCCCGTCTCAGACTCCTCCCTCCCCTTCCTAGACCTCTCCATTTCTATCTCGGGCAACCGAATCAACACGGACATTTACTATAAACCGACCGCCTCCCATAGACTACACCTCCTCCCACCCTGCCCCCTGTAAAAACGCCATCCCATATTCCCAATTCGTTCGTCTCCACCGTACCTGCTCCCAGGAGGACCAGTTCCAATACCGATGGCCTCCTTCTTCAAAGACCCCATATACATCGTGTCATCCTTCGTCATTTCCGCCACCTCCAAACGGACCCCACCACCAGGGATATATTTCTCTCCCCTCCCCTATCAGCGTTCCGAAAAGACCACTCCCTCCGTGACTCCTTCGTCAGGTCCACACCCCTCATCAACCCAACCTCCACTCCCTGCCCCTTCCCCTGCAACCGCAAGAAATGCAAAACTTGCGCCCACACCTCCCCCCTTACTTGCCTCCAAGACCCCAAGGGATCCTTCCATATCCACCACAAATTCACCTGCACCTCCACACACATCATTTACTGCATCCGCTGCACACGATGTAGCCTCCTCTATATTGGGGAGACAGACGGCCTACTTGCGGAACATTTCAGAGAACACCTCTGGGACACCCGGACCAACCAACCCAATCACCCCGTGGCTCAACACTTCAACTCCCCCTCCCACCTCACCAAGGACATGCAGGTCTTTGGACTCCTCCATCGCCAGACCATAGCAACACGATGGCTGGAGGAAGAGCGCCTCATCTTCAGCCTAGGAACCCTCCAACCACAAGGGATGAACTCAGATTTCTCCAGTTTCCTCATTTCCCCTCCCCCCCACCTTGTCTCAGTCCCAACCCTCGAACTCAGCACCATTTTCCTAACCTGCAATCTTCTTCCTGACTTCTCCGCCCCCACCCCCACTCCGGCCTATCACCCTCACCTTATCACCCTCACCTTAACCTCCTTCCACCTATCGCAATTCAAACGCCCCTCCCCCAAGTCCCTCCGCCCTACCTTTTATCTTAGCCTGCTTGGCACACTTTCCTCATTCCAGAAGAAAGGCTCATGCCCGAAACATCGATTCTCCTGCTCCTTGGATGCTGCCTGACCTGCTGTGCTTTTCCAGCAACACATTTTCAGCTCTGATCTCCAGCATCTGCAGTCCTCACTTTCTCCTATCCACTTGGGTGGCGACTTTGAAGGATTTATACACTTTAACACCAAGATCCCTCTGTTCCTCCACACTGCCAAGGATCCTGTTTTTTATCCTATATTCAGCATTCAAGTTTGACCTTCCAAAATGCATCACTTAGCATTTATCCAGGTTGGAATCCATCTGCCATTTCTCTGCCCAGCTCTGCATTCTGTGTTGCACTGCAGCCTGCAATAGCCCTCGATACTATGAACAGCACCTCTAACCTTTGTGTCATCGGCAAATTTACTAACCCACCCCTCAAGTTCCTCATCCAAGTCATTTATAAAAATTAAAAAGAGCAGAGTCCCAAGAACAGAGCCCTGCAGAACACCACTCACCACTGACCTCCAGGCAGAATACTTTCCATCTACAACTACTCTCTGCCTTCTGTCAGCCAGCCAATTCTGAATCCAGACAGCGAAATCTCTGTTTCATTTCGGGACAGTGATTGTAAAGGCAAAAGTTGGAAGATTTATGTGACTTGGAGCTAGATTAAATCTACCGTAACCCTCATAGCAAAAGTAAGCAGTTAGCTTGGAGAAGACAGAAAGACTGAGAGAGAAAAACATGAAGAGTGATAAGGAGAAAGTGAGGACTGCAGATGCTGGAGATCAGAGCTTAAAAATGTGTTGCTGGAAAAGCGCAGCAGGTCAGGCAGCATCAAAGAAACAGGAGAATCGACGTTGCAGGCATAAGCAACACATTTTTAAGCTATGAAGAGTGATATGTCAATCCATGTCTGTCCAAATCAAGAGACATAAAGACCACAAAAAAGTAGGACAGCTTCTGATTTGTATATCGTCAAATATAAATGAAGTAAGTGGAAAGTCACATCTGAATGCAATTTGAAGATAGGTTGGCATGGTTCCCATGAAATTCCATGTCTTAGAGAATAGTTCAAACACCAAGAAGAAATTGATATGATTTCCATTGAGATGTAACCTTACATTAAGTAACATGCATTTGGAATTCTTGATCAGAATTAGAAAATAAAAAAAGACAATAAGATTTATAACCTTAATTTTAGAACAATGGAGTTAAATTAATAGTTCTTGCCTTTTTCTGTATATCATGTAAACTTTGTTTTTCTTTTAAAAAAGAATGACAGTTTGTGGCATCATTCTTTCAGTTAATCACTGAGGTGTTAGAATTTGTCTGGAAGCACTGAGGGTCTCTATGGTGAGTGGAAAAATCTCCTGTGTATCTATGCTGTTTTCATTCCCGTAATGCATCAGCTGAGACAAAAGATGTTCTGTTTCATCACATCTTTTATTCCCTTAATTAGTTATCTGCTTTATCCAAAGTAAGGCAAATTGTGATTAAAATTTACTTCTTTGAAATTACCTTTCTTTGTACTTCACAGCAAAATAAGTACAGAGAAAATGCAGAACATGTTAGTGGATTTAATTAGCCTCAGATTCAAGTGGCTATGCAATTGGATCTCTGTAAAACCCATGGACAGAAGACCAGAATGACTTTTCCCAAATGTTTTGTTGAAAACTGAAAATTAACAAGTTGATTCACAGAGTGTCTGCCTGTCAAGCAGAATAGACTGCTGCATAAGGACTCACTAAGCAGAAGGACTATCAAAAAACAAAGGGAGATTGTGGTTGATGTGTCTAGCAGGGAGGAAGAATCATGGTCGTGGGGCTTAAAGGAGATGGTGGCCAGATACAAATTTCATTCATGGCAGAATATGGTGAAGTGCAGGTAGATTATAGCTTTTGGGTGTTTGATCTTGATCTAAAATTAGAATACGGTCAGGAGTTAAACATGGTCGAAGAAAGATGATGGTCAGTGGGTGATTCAGTTTCTGATGTAGGGAAATGGTGCTTGATGAAGGTGATCTGATTGCAAAGGGGGAGGTCTGATCATGTTGACACTTGAAATTGCAATTAGGAAGGTCGCGTAGGGGTGTGAGTAAATGTTGTCAAGTGTGTCCAATAAAGGGGGCTGATTCGGGCTCATGATCATTGTGGGAAGCATGATGTTGTCTGATCATGGTGAGGATAGAATGATAGGCAGTGTGCACTCCAATCCTGAGAGAATTGGTGGATGGGGATATCTGATCGTGGGGGATGAGAGCAGCTTGGTCACAGGGAGGCTGGAATGGTGACATTGATAATCTGCAGAGGCTCAAGGGAATTCATCTGTTCCTCCTGATCGACAAGGAGTAAAGGCATTTATCTCATATTTCCAAACATGCTCAACTCCTTTTCCTTGCTGGTTTTCCTGATGCTTGGGAATGCCAGTTAACTCTGATTAAAAATAAAACTTTGCTGAAATGAAGGCTTTCAGCCTGTCTGAAAGATTTCACTGACTACTCTTGACTCTATTTGCTCATGAGCTGTGTAAATCTCTGGCAAGGTTAAAATTTATCGCACATTCCTAATTGTCCTTGAAATGGTGGTAGTAAACGGTCTTCCTGAATATTTTCCTCACCCCATGGTCTTTAATCTTTATTCTTGCAATAATTGGGTAAGTTCCTATTTGCTGCAAATTCCCTTACTAAAGTGATGGTAGAGGCAGGCTGTATATTGGGCATGATAATGTAGTACAGTTTCACTATCATTTTGCCTACTTCAAGCACAACCAGAATGTATTACGTCAATTCCCAGGGGAACTGACTGTACACTGGGCAAGCTCCAGGCTCATTTAATTCTTGGAAAATTGAATAAATTATCTGCCAGTCGCATAATGCCTTGCATTACTTAAATAGTGCTATATGCTTTTAATATCCAAGTAATCCTTGGGGGAATGGGGTGGAGGCTTGGGGATGCAAGACAGTTGTGTGAATTTAATCCTGATACTTTGCTTCCAACTTGAAGAAAATCAAGTTCTACATTGGAAGCATGAATTTTAACTAACTTTAAATTATTGTTTCTTTAAATACTTTCCTACAATTAGCAATCAGCAAAGGTTTTTTGACAATCTATGTTTTTATAGCTAACAACGTTTTCACAGGAACATTCCTTTTATATAAAGAAAATCCTGCCAATCATGATAAAAGCACATCTGAAGGCTATCTTTGCACTTTAGAGATGGCCGGAAAAATTGGTCTGGCAATTATGAGCAAACCATTACATCCTTACAAAACCCTTTGAAATTACTTGTTGCATTGTGCTTAAATGTACAAAAAAACTGGATCAATGCCAAGACAGCAATATAAAAATTTTAGTCAGTCTCTCAGTGTGAAGAGTGAATCTGTGCAAATGGGACTTGCATTATGTACTGGATCCTGTATCAAAATAGATGTGCAAATCAGAGATGCATAGGCAAAACTATTGATGGTTTATCTTCAGAGTGCAAGATTCATTCTTTGCTCGGCATTTCATAAAGTTTCTAGTTTCAAAATCATAAGCTTCTTATCAATGACTTTTTTTTAAAAAGCGCAAAGACATAAAGAAATCTATTGCAGATAAAATTTTCAAACTTTATTCTTTGGTCAGTCAACAAAGTTAAATTAAAATGCAATGTTGCAACATGAGTTGTTTCATTTCCATTCATAATTCGAAACCCAAATGTTTTGCTTTTATATGTGAAGAGTGCAGACAGACAGTTTGGGAGATAAAAATAATTCATTCTGCTAATTACACAAAATTTTAATTTTGATGTTTGTCTAATTTGTTATTTAATTAAAAAGTCGGATTTTTCCTACAACCACAAACTTCAAATCTTAATGAAACTTGGGTAAAAGTGAAACGAATTGTTACCAACTCTTGAATTCTGTATTACAGTTTGTAACTGTTACTCGTGCTTCAAACATTATCACTCTGTGCCAGGAAACCATAGGATCCAAACAGCCATTACCCCCCGCCCCTCCACAGTTCAGCCGGGAACACAGTGTTGGTGCTGCATTGCAATGCAGAGTGACCTCCCAGAAACATTGCTGTTTGAATGAAAGAATAAAGTTAACAGTCCCATCTGCCTCCTCAGCATCAGAGAAAGGTTCTGCTATAAGAGTCAAAACTAAGAAAGAAACTTCCCTGGTGGTCTGGCTCATATTTCACTCTTAAGCAGCAGAACCAAACTCAGATGCTCTGGGCACTGCTGTTTCTGGCACAGGTTGAATCCCTTAGATTGCAGTAGAGATTACACTTCTGAAATACCTTATTGGTTTTGTGATATCCTACAGTCATGAAAAATGCTGTTCAAATGCATGTTCTCTTTTTCATTCAGGAGATAATGCTCTTGAGAAAAGGAAATGATAATTCAAATACAAACTTGCTTTAAGCAAAATTGCCTCGAATTTGAATTTGAATGGAAAACAAGCTGAAACAGGGAAAACATAATAAGGAATATTGAAGTGTCAAAAGGACTGAAGGTTCTGGAGAAGATCTCTGTCAAAGCATGTCAATAGTATCATTATACACCAGACAAAGTTTTCTGCTTATCTTCAACTTATGACATACCCAACAAGAAATAAGGATTTGGGGGAATTGACATTCTACTATTAGCAAAAGCAATCAATAGTAGTTACTTTCAAATTAGTTTTCAATCATAAAAATCATTAAATGTTATACAGCTTTAAAGTTCATTCAGCCAGAGCTCCCAAATTACAAATTACCTAAACAGGAGAGAAATGTCATTTTCTTGATAGTCAGACCAATCAATAATGGCCACTGGCAATTTATTTTTCAATCATAAAGTCTTTAAATGCTGTACAAAATTAAAGTCCAGATTTTCAGTGTTTTGCAACCATAATCTATCATTGTCATCACAGCAAATAGCAAATGTTCCCCTGATTTCTATGAAGTTATGTTTGATAAATGGGCCATATGTCAACTTTCACATGGATGCTTTTGGTGATATTTCCTCCTTATTCACTCAAGTCTTACCTCATATTATGGTCACTTTGTTTTCAAGTTAAATAGTGGGAGATGCATCAATCCAATGTGATGTTCTCAAGAAAAAAAAACTATTGACAAACAAACACATTGCAGTGGCTGGTAGTGAGGTTTCGTGGGATATTTTGGTTCTAATACTTCTTTAAATCAATATATGTAAAAGTTTTCATAAAATTTCTTAAAATAAGAAGATTTGAGAAACACTCAGTGCTGTTTTTTTTTCAAGTAGTTTTTTATGTATTCAATCTAAGCACAGAAATAGGTTTGGTCTTCCCATTGTATGAGGTTGAAATTCTACTTTGCATGAAATTGTTGAAATGGGTCCAAAATTATATTCAGCAAAGTTTTTTTTTCAATGCTTCTTAGAAACTAACGTCAATATCACCAAATACAAACTGACATCAACCAAGGCAAGAAGGTAGTGGTTTAATTTTTTAAAAAATGTTGTTTTAAAAATATTCCTTGATTTATTTGAGTAGTCTGTGGTAAATTTGCAATACTTGAGGTGAAAAAGTGCTCCTTACATAGTCAGAAAAAAGAACATTTGCAATCAGTATTAATTTTCCTTGTGAGAAAGCTAATATTCAATTACTAAAAGTGACCTTTAAATATGAATAAAATTGTTTCCTAGTTTAATTGGAGTACAATCACCAGATTTTTAATAGATTGAAATATTTAATTTATTATCTCCCAGGACCAAACACCTAATGTTGTGAGATTCACTCATGTTAATGTGCAGGCTTTAAACCAGATTGGCAGGGGGATGGGAACATCGGAGGGACCTTATGTTTGAGAGAAGCAGAACTGGTGAAAAGAGACAGAGTAGAAAACAAAAATAGAAGTTAAGCAAAGCACAGGCAGCAATCAAATTGGAACAGAATATGAATTAACATTAAAAAAGCAGAATTAAAGGCACTATCTGACTGCACATAGCTTTCATTGAAAGGTTGAGAGCTTAAATTGAGGTAAATAGATATGAACTATTTGGCATTCCATGATGAGGTTACATGATGCCCAAGATTGGGAACTGAATAATCAAGGACATTTAGCATTTAGGAGGGGTAGTCAAAAGTTTTAGTGAGGGAAACTGCCACATTTAAAAGTATAAGAAAATGCATAAGAGGACACAGCAGGAGGAAGAGACCTATTCCAGCATACTGTTTATTGACCTCAGAGCTGTTAGTGCCACACTGCACATAAAGGTGAGATAGATAAATTGATCAGTGGCCGAAACAAAAAGAGAAAAACAGAAGGAGGACTGACCACCCAATTGTCTGTGTGTATCTCAGGGAAAGCAAGCAATTAGGGCACAAGGTGAGTGTTAAATCTAATATTACTGGATCATGTTTGTGACATTAAATTGTTAGTCAATAAAGGTATAATTACTTGAGAAAATTCCAAATTTTGTGTAGTTGATAATCAGAGTAAGCATTTGAGTCTGACAGGGGAATAGATCCTCAGTAGAAATAGCCTGCAATTGAGTCAGCATTCTTATTAAGAGACAAGAACATTACATCAGTAAGGGAGGGTCTTAGATCAAATGATCAAGATGTCGAATCGATTTAGTGAACAAAAAATCAGCAAGAAGCATCAATTGTTAGTGGGAGATGTTTACAGGCTGCCAACTATAGTGGGAATGTTGGACGTGATATAAGTCAGGAAATTAAAGATGCTTGTGATATGGATAACACAATAATAATGGGCAGCTTCAATTTACACAGACCGGGTGAACCAAAACAGAACAAATACTGTGGAGGATGAATTTCAGGAGTATATGCAAGTAGGTTGGAGCAGTAGGTTGATGAACCAGTTAAGCATTAGGCTATTTAGGATTTAGTACAGCATAATGAGAAAGAGTTAATAACATTGTTGTAAAGGAAAGTTTGGGAAATAGTGATCGAAATATAATGGTATTTTGCATTTCATTTGAAATGCACCATATATTTGATTTCACGATTTTTTGATTCTGAAACTAGGGGTCTAAATCTAAAGAAAGGAAACTATGAGGGTATGAGGGACAAGTTGGCTAGTGTAGATTGAAAAAGCATCCTAAAATCCTTTATAGTAAACCTGCAATGGCTAATATGTAAAGAAATGTTACATCATCCACAACAAACATATAGTCCTGTATGACACAAAAAGGTCACAAAAACAAGCAGTGAGCCTTTTTGATAAATTGTCCTCAATGAAAGACAGCCAACCTCACACTTGTTCCACATGCCTGTGGGTTAGATACCAAACCCAATGCATGTGCAACAAGCAGGCTGCAAGATTGCAAAGTCTTAGGGGAGTGGCTCTCACCGAAGTCCATGGAGGCATCAGTCAGTCAGAGAATCCAGGCACAGTCAGCCAAACCTGTTCAGGGAATTGGCCATGGTCAGGTAGCCAGACAGGGTTTCGTGGTCAGGAGGTCTGAACCTTCCTTACCAAGGGGATGGGCAACTGTTAGTCTGTTGACTGTGCAATGGCAAGTCCGGGGAATGGGGCTACTGCTTTCTGGGAGATGCATAGGCTCGTTTTTAGATGTATTCGATGTATAAGGCTGGAAAGTCCACCAAGATGTCAATCTAGGTGGTCTGCCAAGATCAGTCTGACAGGTCCATCCACAGAAGCTAAGGAGGAAAGGGTCTGGGTAGGGAAAAGTGTGACTGTTTCTGAGAAAATGAGGGCTAGCGGGTTAGTCATGGAATCAACCAGCATGGAAACAGACCCTTTGATCAAATCAGTCCATGCCAACCATAAACCCAAATTAAACTAGTCACATCCGCCTACATTTGGCCTGAATCCCTCCAAACGTTCCTTATTTGTGTACTTATCAAAGTGTCTTTTAAACATTGTAACCTCTACCCGCATTCACCACTTCCTCTGGAAGTTCATTCCACACATGAACCACTCTGTGTAATAGCAATTGCCCCTCATGTCTTTGGGGCTGGGATGCAGTGTGTCAAATCTCTGGCCATCCTACAGCAGTGACCATTTGTGTGCTGCACTTCCCTAGCATAGTCTCTGCTGGACTACTGTTAGATGGCAATCTTGCTGCAGCTGTTTGAGGAAAACACGTCCCAGGCCTGGGGCACTCGGAGACCAGGCACATCTTCACTCTCAGGCAGGAAAGGATCCCTCCGTTAGGGTCAAATATGTGTTCATATTTGACCCCCATTTCCAGGTGATGCAGTAGGCTCTTATCAGAAACTGCTATCCATGAAACCTCATCAGTGGCCACAAAGTGCTGCTGGATGGTGTGAAAACCTGTCAAACACCTACTCCGAGATTCTCACAACCATATGAAAGATAACATCAGGAACAGTTATCCATAAGCAGAGTGTGGCAGATAAACCATTGTCACCCATGCCATCAAAATCCCCTCAATACATTTCCTCTTTTTCTCCCTCTCATCACATCTTCATGTAATCCCTAGTTCTACAGCTGAGGTGGAGGGAGCCTGCTCCATTATGGAGCCCATGGCCCTGAGGGATTTAGTGGGCTGCTCCGGGAGCACTTGTGTCTAAATAGCGTATACATGAGGAGGGTCTTCTTGTCAGATGCAAGGCCCTCCTGCCCCTGACTTTCCAAGGGTTGGAGAGAAAGGAAGGGTGGCATTGGGAGGCCTGGCCACATTTGCGGTGTCCTGGGCGGAGGTATCTGTGTGTGTTCAATCTCCAACTGGATGCCTGCTGCCACCGCCCTGTCTCCTTATGAGAGGAGCGTGGCATCTGGACGGGGTCAAGACTTCCAGCACACCCCTCCACAGAAACACTGTTGCCTTCTGCCCTGAAGACGGGTGTCTGGGTTGATGGAGTGCAGATCACTTGAGCAGATCCTGAGTGTGGTAGATCTTGCTCTTTAAGGCAGCCGCCAAGCTGTCCATGAAGGCAACCAGAAATTCAATCACGCGAGTCAATGCTTTGCTGCAGCTTCTGGTCAATGAGGGCCATTGCCTCCAACATGCCTGTTCACTGCCTCTGCTGCTCCCTGTGTGCACGTGGATAATTGCCAATACCACGGGATCCCCACCTGCCTGAGACTGAAGACTTGCCTTGTCTCCAAGTGCCCCAGCCCTGGGCCACATCTTCCTCAAACAACTGCAGACCCGTCACTGGGAGGTGCTCACCAGACACTGGGAATTGCCACGCTCTCTCCATCTATGGGTTCTCCCGACGTGTCAGCATCTCAGCTGGTAGAGAAGGCAGCCTTGCTGATGCTTCCTCTGAAGTCTCCGTATGCTCATTCCCACAGGTCCAGGAGGTACTGTCGAGGCAGCCAGGCATTTCTCCTCAAGTGGTTGTGGAAAGGAGTAAATCAATTTTGCTGAATATAATCCTTGTTTAAATCTCTGCAGTCTGTTGGAGCAATTGTATTGCTTTCGAATAAATTGAAGAAACAGAAAACTCACAATGCAACGAAATGGTGAAAGATGAAGTCACCATAATCCCAGAGGATCAATAGGATCTCTCATTACAGACACAACTGGTGGTGGTTTAACCAGAGGGTCACCACATCGAAGGTGAGGGAGGAAGTTGAGAAGAAGAGTCCCCCATGCTAACCTCATCTGTGCTGCAATTGAACCCATGCTGTTAACATCACTGCATCACAACCAACAAATTGAGCTGACTGTTTCCAGGTTAATGTCTACAAATGATTGTCCTACATATTGCTAACTATAACTTATTGACAAGATCCCAGTTGATTGTTGTGAGAGAAAGGGGAGTGAGAATGTAGTACAGCCACAATTAGTAGAACTGTAGCTGAGGATGTTAGGCAGGCTTTCAGGGAGCTAGGTTGGAAGCTCAAAGTTAGAATGAACAGAGTTGTTGTCTCTGGTTTGTTACCCGTGCCACGTGATAGAGAGTCGAGGAATAGGGACAGAGAACAGTTAAATGCGTGGCTACAGGGATGTGCAGGAGGGAGGGATTCCGGTATTTGGATAACTGGGGTTCTTTCTGGGGAAGGTGGGACCTCTATAAACAGGATGGTCTGCACCTGAACCTGAGGGGCACCAGTATCCTTGGCGGGAGGTTTGCTAGTGCTCTTGGGCGGGGGGGGGGGGGGGGGGGGGGTTAAACTAACTCTGCAGGGGCATGGGAACCCAGACTGTAGCTTTAGGGTGCAGGACTTGGAGTGTAGGGAGGTTTGGAACATGGCATCAATTTCAAAGGAGGGTGCCTGTAAACAGGAAAGTGGCTTGAAGTGTGTATACTTCAATGCAAGAAGTATACGAAATAAGGTAGGTGAACTTGCAGCGTGGGTTGGTACCTGGGACTTCGATGTTGTGGCTATTACGGAGACATGGGTAGAACAGGGACAGGATTGGCTGTTGCAGGTCCCAGGGTTTAAATGTTTTAGTAGGGTCAGAGGTGGGGGTAAAAGAGGGGGAGGTGTGGCATTGCTTGTCAAAGATAGTATTACAGTGGTGGAAAGGACGATGGATGAAGACTCGCCATCTGAGGTAGTTTGGGCTGAGGTTAGGAATAGGAAAGGTGAGCTCACCCTGTTAGGAGTTTTTTACAGGCCTCCTAATAGTCCTAGAAACGTAGAAGAAAGGATTGCGAGGATGATTCAAGATAAGAGTGAAAGTAATAGGGTGGTTGTTATGGGGTCTTTAACTTTCCTGATATTGATTGGGAAAGCTATAGCTCTAGTTCGTTAGATGGGTCAGTGTTTGTCCAATGTGTGCAGGAGGGTTTCCTGACACAATATGTAGATAGGCCAACAAGAGGTGAGGCCATACTGGATTTGGTTCTGGGTAACGAACCAGGCCAGGTGTTAGAATTAGAGGTAGGTGAGCACTTTGGGGACAGTGACCACAATTTGGTGACTTTTACTGTAGTGATGGAGAGGGATAAGTGTGCACTACAGGGCAAGAGTTATAGCTGGGGGCAGGGAAATTATGATGCGGTGAGGCATGACTTAGGATGTGTGGCTTGGAAAAGTAAGCTTCAAGGCAAGGGCGTAATTGATATGTGGAGCTTGTTCAAGGAGCAACTATTGAGTGTCCTTGATAAGTATGTACCTGTCAGGCAGGGAGGAAAGGGTCATGTGAGGGAGCCGTGGTTTAATAAGGAATTGGAATCCCTTGTTAAATGGAAGAGGGCAGCCTATGTAAAGATGAGGCGTGAAGGTTCAATTGGGGCGATTGAGAGTTATAAGGTAGCCAGGAAGGACCTGAAGAGAGAGCTAAGAGCAGCAAGGAGGGGACATGAAAGGTCCTTAGTTGGTAGGATTAGGGAAAACCCTAAGGCTTTCTATAGGTATGTCAGGAATAAAAGAATGACTAGGGTAGGAATAGGTCCAGTCAAGGATAGTAGAGGGAAGTTGCGTGTGGAGGCTGAAGAGATTGGGGACACACTGAATGAATACTTTTCGTCAGTATTCAATCAGGAACAGGACATTGTTGTCAATGTGAATACTGAGTCACAATTAAGTAGAATGGATGGCTTTGAGGTATGTCGAGAAGAGGTGTTGGAAATTCTGGAAAGGGTGAAAATAGATAAGTCCCCTGGGCTTGATGGCATTTATCCTAGGATTCTCTGGGAAGCAAAGGAGGAGATTGCAGAGCCATTGGCCTTGATTTTTATGTTCTCGTTGTCTACAGGAGTAGTGCCAGAAGATTGGAGGCTAGCAAATGTGGTTCCCTTGTTCAAGAAGGGGAGTAGGGATAACCCTAGTAACTATAGGCCGGTGAGTCTCACTTCTGTTGTGGGCAAAATCTTAGAGAGAATTGTAAGGGATAGGATTTATGAACATCTGGATAGGAATAATGTGATCAAGGATAGTCAGCATGGTTTTGTGAAGGGCAGGTCGTGCCTCACAAACCTTATTGAATTCTTTGAGAAGGTGACTAAGGAGGTGGACGAGGGGAAAGTGGTAGATGTGGTGTATATGGATTTTAGTAAGGCGTTAAAGCCATACCTCAAAGCCATCCATTCTACTTAATTGTGACTCAGTATTCACATTGACAACAATGTCCTGTTCCTGATTGAATACTGACGAAAAGTATTCATTCAGTGTCTCCACAATCTCTTCAGCCTCCACACGCAACTTCTCACTACTATCCTTGACTGGACCTATTCCTACCCTAGTCATTCTTTTATTCCTGACATACCTATAGAAAGCCTTAGGGTTTTCCCTAATCCTACCAACTAAGGACCTTTCATGTCCCCTCCTTGCTGCTCTTAGCTCTCTCTTCAGGTCCTTCCTGGCTACCTTATAACTCTCAATCGCCCCAATTGAACCTTCACGCCTCATCTTTACATAGGCCGCCCTCTTCCATTTAACAAGGATTCCAATTCCTTATTAAACCACGGCTCCCTCACACGGCCCTTTCCTCCCTGCCTGACGGGTACATACTTATCAAGGACACTCAATAGTTGCTCCTTGAACAAGCTCCACACATCAATTACGCCCTTGCCTTGAAGCTTACTTTTCCAAGCCACACATCCTAAGGCATGCCTCACCGCATCATAATTTCCCTGCCCCCAGCTATAACTCTTGCCCTGTAGTGCACATTTATCCCTCTCCATCACTACAGTAAAAGTCACCGAATTGTGGTCACTGTCCCCAAAGTGCTCACCTACCTCTAATTCTAACACCTGGCCTGGTTCGTTACCCAGAACCAAATCCAGTATGGCCTCACCTCTTGTTGGTCTATCTACATATTGTGTCAGGAAACCCTCCTGCACACATTGGACAAACACTGACCCATCTAACGAACTAGAGTTAGAGCTTTCCCAATCAATATCAGGAAAGTTAAAGACCCCATAACAATCACCCTATTACTTTCACTCTTCTCCTGAATCATCCTCGCAATCCTTTCTTCTACATCTCTAGGACTATTAGGAGGCCTGTAAAAAAACTCCTAACAGGATGAGCTCACCTTTCCTATTCCTAACCTCAGTCCAAACTACCTCAGATGGCGAGTCTTCATCCATCGTCCTTTCCACCGCTGTAATACGATCTTTGACAAGCAATGCCACACCTCCCCCTCTTTTACCCCCACCTCTGACCCTACTAAAACATTTAAACCCTGGAACCTGCAACAGCCAATCCTGTCCCTGTTCTACCCATGTCTCCATAATAGCCACAACATCGAAGTCCCAGGTACCAACCCACGCTGCAAGTTCACCTACCTTATTTCGTATACTTCTTGCATTGAAGTATACACACTTCAAGCCACTTTCCTGTTTACAGGCACCCTCCTTTGAGATTGATGCCATGTTCCAAACCTCCCTACACTCCAAGTCCTGCACTCTAAAGCTACAGTCTGGGTTCCTATGCCCCTGCAGAGTTAGTTTAACACCCCCCCAAGAGCACTAGCAAACCTCCCGCCAAGGATACTGGTGCCCCTCAGGTTCAGGTGTAGACCATCCTGTTTATAGAGGTCCCACCTTCCCCAGAAAGAACCCCAGTTATCCAAATACCGGAATCCCTCCCTCCTGCACCATCCCTGTAGCCACGCATTTAACTGTTCTCTCTCCCTATTCCCCGACTCTCTATCATGTGGCACGGGTAACAAACCAGAGACAACAACTCTGTTCGTTCTCACTCTGAGCTTCCAACCTAGCTCCCTGAAAGCCTGCCTAACATCGTCAGCCCTCCGCCTACCTATGTCATTGGTGCCAATGTGGACCACGACTTCGGGCTGCTCCCCCTCCCCCTTAAGGACCTGGAAAACACGATCAGAGACGTCACGTACCCTTGCACCTGGGAGGCAACATACCAAACGTGAGTCTCTCTCGCCCACACAAAACCGCCTTATCTGTGCCCCGAACTATCGAGTCCCCAATTACTATTGCTCTGCTCTTCTCCACCCTTCCCTTCTGAGCAACGGGGACAGGCTCCGTGCCAGAGGCCTGAGCCCCATTACTTACCCCCTGGTAAGTCCCCCCCCCCACAAGTATCCAAAACGGTATATTTGTTTTTGAGGGGAACGGCTGCAGGGGGTCCCTGCACTGGCTGCTTCCTCCCAGTCCCCCTCACTGTCACCCATCTGTCTGCAATCTTTGGAGTTACTACTTCCCTAAAGCTCCGATCTATGACTCCCTCTGCCTCCCGAATGATCCTAAGTTCATCCAACTCCAGCTCCAGTTCCCTAACACGGTCTTGGAGGAGCTGGGGATGGGTGCACTTCCTGCAAGTGTAATCAGCAGGGACGACCATGGTATCCCTCACCTCAAACATGTTGCAAGAGGAACATTGCACTGCCTTCACTGCCATCCCTCTGAAAGTAATCTTTTAAAAAAAAAAACTGGGTCTAAAGAATAGAACAAGCAAAATGCAGCACTTACCTACTTACCACAACGGGTCTTATTATTAGGTTAGAGGAGGAGGGCGGGTGGGAGACACTACCTCTGTAGTGCCTCGGGTTCTTCTCCTGCGCGTTTTTATAGGGAAAAAATCTACCCGGCTGCCCCTCTGGTCTTGTCACTTTGTAACAAAACAATAATCTCCAAAGGGCAATGAAGAGTAATGAAATTGTTCAGCTGTACAAAATACTGAGGCTAGAGGTTCGAGAGGTCCTGGGGTAGAACTGGGAAATGGTTACGATAGCAAGCTTCCTTCAGCAATTCATGCTGCAGGAGATCAGAGCAAGATAGAGTGTGAAACTTTATACCAATGGGTCACATACCATGGTATGATGATGAAATCTTCAACTGGGTAACTTCTGGGTATGTGTGCTAAACCGCATCTATACTAGATCTTGAGGTTTGGTGTAATTTGCTGACTGTAGAAATGGTGTTGCCTGTATCTAAAGCAATTACTGATATTTGCTTGCCACTGTGGCTGCATGATGGCATCCATCTTCCAGGAAGGCATCAATTCTATGGCCTTTCTTCTTATGCAGGAGACCTTTCCAGATAGTTAAACATCACACAACACCAGGTTATAGTCCAACAGGTTTATTTGGAAGCACTAGCTTTCAAAGCGCTGTTTCTTCATCAGGTGGTTGTGAAGCAGAATCACAAGACACAGAATTTATAGCAACAGGATTGTAGTGCCGTAGAATGTAATATTAAATGAATTCAGCTTAAGTCTTTCATCTTTTAGAATGATCATGTCAGTTTCAGTTCCTTCATATATAAATCACAGAACTTTTTTAAAGTTACATTCTCAAGATAGCTTTTAACAATAGGTGCCATCTCAGCTCAGATAATTCATTAAAGGCGTGAATCTTCCCTCAGCATGTCATGTTGTAAGAGTTCAGAGCCAGTAAAATGGAGACTGAGAGCTTTGTACCATTAATGTACATGCTATGATATGATAATGACAATACAAGCTAGTCTCTCAAAGGTATATCAACTGCTAAATGTAAAACAACAATTATTAATTCAATGATTGAATTTCAGAGGCATTCTTTAGGGCCTGGATGACCCACTCTACCAGAGTGGGTCCACCATCAATGCCAGCAAAGAGGATAGAAATTTAGTTCTTTTATTCTGGAGAAACAACTGGTGAATACGTTTTTTTAAAAAAGAACTGCTAAATGTGTGATTTGGACCCCCCATCAAAATTTGCTGTCTTGCATTTTTTAAAAACATTACGACTGTGTTTGCAAGCATTTCAAAGTTACACATGGGGCATAATTACGTTTCCACAAAGACCACCAACCAAGATACTCTCCTTTGCGAAAGTGATGATGCCAGGATTTCAAGATGAAAACAAAAACAAATCAAACT
This sequence comes from Chiloscyllium plagiosum, assembly GCF_037043375.1. Classification (NCBI taxonomy): domain Eukaryota; kingdom Metazoa; phylum Chordata; class Chondrichthyes; order Orectolobiformes; family Hemiscylliidae; genus Chiloscyllium; species Chiloscyllium plagiosum. The sequence goes on from NW_028270149.1 coordinate 64,781,245, forward strand.
GAACACTACAGAAACAATGAGAATTTTCCTTTGGAATCTGAGCTGCCACTATCTCAAAGAGGCAAGTCTGTTTCTGAACTGAGGTTGGAAGGCCGTCAAGGGGTAGGAAAAGAAGACACTATCCACCCAAGTGTAATAAGAAAAATGTTCTACTTATTTAATTCCTTTCATGTCTTCAGAACATCCCAAAATACTTCAGAGTTGTTTTGTAACCAATTACAACAGCTGATCTGTACCTAAGCATTCGATAAATTCCTTTTTGCTGAGGGAGTGAGGAGAATACAGATAAATAAGAGTATTCTAAGAGAACATCTATAATTGTAATTATCTTTATTATACCCTGAGGTGACCTGAATAAATGATACATGTATTAAACTTAAATCTCTCTCAGTTCCAAACTAATGAGCTTTGTATACTTAAAATGTGTTTTTTGTGTGGAGAAAATCCTGTAGGACAAGCTTGCGTTAGGAGATTGCTAACAAAATTTTTCAACTATCATTTTGAAGTCTAAAATGAATGATGCGTTTGGGAGAGCTGCCAATCAAAGAATAACCTTTTATGCAATATTCTGATTGGGAATGGAGAAGGTACTTTTGCGTTCAGATGAAGCAGCTATTGGTATTCGTACCCCTACAAGGTGGCCTTTGGACAACTTTACAGATAACAGCATTTGGAGGAAAATGGAGAATTGGTTTCATATCACTGTGCTGCAGAAAAATCATCAAATCCATCTGAACTGGTTTAGTACCAATTTAGCAAACAATGTCTCTGTGCATATCTGGCTGCATTTACAATCAGAAATAGAACTAACGGGGACAAAGAAATGACAAATCAAATAACTACATACTTTGGCTCTGTCTTCAAAAAGGATAACACAAGTAATGTCCCCAAATCGTTGGGAACACAGGGTGTACTGAGAGGGAGTGACTCGAGGAAATCAGCATTAGTAGGGAGAATGGTGTCGGGGACATTGCTGAGATTAAAGGCCAATAAATCCCAGAGTCCAATAACCTATATCCTAGTGTACTTAAGAAAGTGGTCCTAGAAACAGTGGATGCATTGATGCTTACCTTTCCACATTCTGTGGACTTTGGAACAATTCCCATGGATTGGAGAGTAGCTAACACAACTGACTATGTAAAAAACAAGAGGTAGGGAGAAAATAGTAAACTATAGTTTGATTAGACTGGCATTGGTAGCATGGAAAATGCTACAGTACTTGAAAAACAGTTTCTGGATTAGTGGTGCTGGAAGAGCACAGCAGTTCAGGCAGCATTCGAGGAGCAGTAAAATCGATGTTTCGGGCAAAAACCCTTCATCAGGAATAAAGGCAGTAACAGGTTTGGACAGTTAGCATGGATTTACTAAAACAAATTCATGCTTGACAAATCTATAGGAGTTTTTTGAGGATGTAACCTATGGAGTGGATGAGGAAGGCCAAGTCGTTAGGGTTTTCTTGGACTATCAGAAAGCTTTTGACAAAGTCCTGCATAACAGCTTAGCAAGAAAAATTAAAGTACATGAGATTGGGTGTAGTTTGCTGATATGCTTAGAGAACAAGAAACAAAGTGTAGGAGTGAATGAGTATTTTTAGAGTGGCAGCCAGCAACTAGTGATCAGTGTTTGGATCCCAACTATTCACTATATATTTATCAAAGATTTATCCTGCTCAGTGACACCCAATTTAAGTTCCACCTGTGCCATTCAGTTCCTGACCTCATTACAACCTTGTTTCAAACATGGACAAAAGAGCTGAATTCCAGAGGTGTGGTGACAGTGACAACCCTTGACATCAAGGCTGCATTTGACTAAGTGTGGTACCAAGGAGCCCTGGCAAAACTGGAATCAATGAGAATCCGGGAGGCAAGCTCTCTGGTTACAGTCATACCCAGGTGGTCATGGTTGTTGGAGGCCAGTCATCTCAGCTCCAGAACATCTCTGCAGGAGTTCCTCAGGGGAGTGTCCTAGGCCCAATCATCTTCAGCTGCTTCATCAATGACCTTCCCTCCATCATAAGGTAAAAAGTGGGGATGTTCGCTAATGATTGCAAAGCATTCAACACCATTTCCGACTCCTCAGGTATTAAAACAGTGCGTGTCCAAATGCAACAAGGTCTAGACAATATCCAGGGATGGGCTGACAAGTGGCAAGTAACATTCATGACGCACAAATGCCAGGCTATGACCATCACCCATTAGAGACAATCTAACCACTGCCCCTTGTCATTCAATGATGTTATCATCATGAATTTCCCAGTGTCAATATCCTGGGGCTATCATTGACCAGAAACTCAACTGGACTTGTCACATAAATGCAATGACTACAAAGTATGTCAGAGGCTAGGAATACTGCGGTGAGTAACTCACCTCCTGATTTCCTAAATCCTGTCCTCTCTTTGCAAGGCACCAGTCAGGAATGTGATGGAATACTCCCAATTTGCCTGGATGAATGTAACTCCAACAAAACCCAAGAAGCTTGACACCATCCAAGACAAAACAGCCCACTTTATTGGCACTACATCCACAAGCATCCACTCCCTCCACCACCGATGCTCAGTAGCATCAGCGTGTACTATCTACACAATGCACAGCATCTTTCAAACCCACAACCACTTCCATCTAGATGGACAAGGACAGCAGATATATAGGAACACCACTACTTTCAAATTTCCCTCCAAATCAATCACGATGTTGATTTGAAAATATATTGTTGTTCCTTCACTGTCGCTGGGTCAAAATCCTGGAATTTCCTCCCTAATGACATTGTGGGTCAACCTCAAAGTCGGTGAACTGCAGCGGTTCAAGAAGGAAGCTCACCACCACCTTCTCAAGGGCATCTAGGGACAGGCAATAAATACTTGCCAGCCAGCGATATCCACGTCTCATAAATAAATAAATAAATAATGTGAAACTAAGTGCCATGTCTTCCAGTTTACAGGTGCCTAATGTTGGATAAAAGGGTGAGCTGGGAGAAGGATGCAGAGATGTTTCCCTGTGATTTGAGTGAGTGGGAAAATGCTTGGCAAATGAAGCACAATGAGAGATTAACCTACAAAACAAGGAGGTGAATTATTAACTGGCAATAGATTGCGAAAGGGGGAGGTGGGTGCCAATGAATATGTGGTTGCAAACCTAGAAACATAGAAAATAAGAGTTAGCCATACAGCCCGTTCAGACTGCTTCGCTATTCCATGTGATCATGATGGATCATTTAGCTCACTACGCTCTTCCTACTATTCCCCGTGCCCTTTGGTCACATTATGAGATCTGACAGTAAGCATGTAGGTGCAGTAGGCAGTGAAGAAGGCAAATAAAATGTTGGCCTTCATAGCAAGAAAGTTCGAATACAGTAGAAGGAATGTCTTTGTACAATTTTATAAGAGAAAGTGAGGACTGCAGATGCTGGAGATCAGAGCTGAAAAATGTGTTGCTGGAAAAGCGCAGCAGGTCAGGCAGCATCCAAGAAGCACAAGAATCGACGTTTCGGGCTTATGCAATTTTAGTCTCTTTATCTGGGGGATCTCTCAAAGAACTGTATACAATCCTCAAAGGTCTAGGCGGGATTAATGCAGGAAGAGTGCTCTGAAGGACTAGACTGTCCAGAACCAGGAATCACAGATAATGATCAGTTAGGAATGAGACAAGAAGAAATTTCTTCACCCAGAGTAGGGTGAGCTTGTGGAAGTTTCTGCTGTGCACTGCGGTTAAGACTGAAATGTTGAATGTTTTCAAGGAATTAGATATAATTCTTAGAGCTAAAGGGATCAAAGGGTATGGGGAAAAGCAGGAAGAGGGTAGTGAGTCATGATCACATTGAATAGCGAAGCAGTCCGAAGGGCTGAATGGCTAACTCCTATTTTCTATGGTTCCAGGGTTACAACCACACATTCAATGGGACCCAAAGAATAAATATGTTTTCCTGAACGTCATGTTCAAGTATCAACTTTCAGGAATAATTTCACAGCTTTTCTGCTAATCTCATGTGAAAACTATGGGTAGTTTCTTCCTGCAATAATCTTTGTTATTTTTTTGTGAAACTGAAGGCCAAATGATTATTCATAAAAATATTTGTCCAAGGATTGGACAAGAAGTACAGGCTGAATCGAAAGTATTATGATCACTGCAGTCTCTTTCTAGATGTATTAATATTACAAGTGCACAGTGATACATTTATTTTAATCTGTTACATGTAAAGATCACTTAGGATTATAAGTATGAATAAGAATGAAAACAATTCTCCCCTTGGACGTCACTGACCTAACTTGTGACAACTGTTGATTTTACACACGAGTTCTGACTACAAACTAAGAGCCCCATGATTAGTTCTCAAAACGAACACAAACTTGTGTTAACGTTACATTTTTCAGTTTGTTCAGAAAATGCCAGTCAGATTCTCAAAGAATGGAAGCATTCATTCAATAGCTTCAACTGATTGTAATTTTTTTCTTAATTATAGTAAAATGTCATTCCAATGTCCTTTGGTGCATTTAAATGTATAATGAAACAAATTATTTTCCACATCTGTATGAAAGCCGGCCCTGGTGATTAAAATCAAGATATGTCACTAAACGTTGCTGACTTGACTACACCAGTCTCAATAGAAGAACTGTCATCAACACGTTAATTGTTTCTGACCACATACAGTCTATGGAAATTAATGCTTTATTGAAAATGGCAGATTGAGCAGAATTTAGAATCCTTTGAGGCCTTACATATCACAGTATCACTGAATATGACATGTAGTGCAGCAATTATGAAAATTAGTGCTTAACCTCCTAAGGTCTGGGGCACTGCTTCTTTTACCAAGTACCATGGCAGAGTACCAAAAGATTATTTCAGGAAAGATAAGCTGTTCTGTAATATATTTAAAGCTTTTAACACTCCCCATGATTTTGTATTATAACAAGGATTTTAATTCCACAATTTGTAGGCTCATTGATCATTACTGTCATTGGGAAGAACTATGTTTCAGATTTATTTTTGTAGAGCTACAAGAATTTTGCAGTCAGCCATTTTAGAAGGGATGAAGAAAGTTAAAAAAAAAATCTATCACACAATGACAAGTGCATCCATTTAGTTGTTATAAGAGTCTGGATCAATACGATACACTCGACCACAATCTTAGTGGCATAATAAAGCATTCTGCTGCATGTATAATCTTTTGTGAGGAGCCAGAGAAAAAATGATCTAATACATGTCTGATTTGCAGAAGATACCTCGGGAAGTTTCATAACAATGTGGATAAGGATTCTGTCAATACAAAAATGGGGAAAACCGAGAGATGTGGAGGAGTTTGAATAGTAAATCAAAGCCTCACTTTTAAAAGATTTTGAAAGCAGGGAAGGAGAAGGCAAGTTAGAGAGGATTGTCTCGGGAACCTGGGGCAGTGGAAGAATATTGAATGTGCAAAGTGGAGAGGAGGAAGTGTGTTGTGATGAGGCATCTTATTTCAGGGAAACAGAGGAGACACGGAGGACATATGATAAAGAGGCTCATGAGATGACCAGAAGGAAAATAAAATAGTTAAACTAACAAATGACACATTCTGGTCTGACTTGTGTTGCATACTTCAAAATGGAGGTCTGGTACAGACTCATATTCATTTTCATGTATTTTCATCTTTTTCTCACTCCTCTGGGAAAACTTTGGAGAGACCTGAAAACCAGGACAAGGATTTTGAAGTTGACAGGTTGGAACACAGGAAGCTAGTGAAGATTGAAGAGGATGGGAATGATGGGTGTGTGAGACTCATTTCGTGGGTTGTTGCTTTGATTTAAATGTGCTGAAGGCAGGTTTGATATGTACAGGTCAGTTAACAAGGCAGTGGAAGAGTCAAGCCTTGAGGTGCTGAAGGAAATATTTCAGTAGGTTTTTCTTTTGCCTCAATGGAATTGCAGTTCTTAACGATGTTTGCCCCTTTTGTATGTATATGTTTTTGGCAGTCTTAATAATATATGAAATATCAAGGGATTTGGATTCTGATTATCTTCAGTGTGGCTGTCTTTGCACCAACCTGAACTTGGTACTTAAACATGTCAGAATTCCTGTTAATTGATGCAGCACTAATCTATACAAAATACAATGGTTGGAGCTAATGCTTCAGGGGAAAAATAAGTCTGAACTTTCATCACAAATGATGCCCAAGACCATACTCACTTGGAAAAGTACTTGTTTTCCACAAGTTTATACTTGAATGCTTTGGCTCTGAGCAGAACATAGAATCTGCCAATGCGATCAATGCAAACAGACAATGTTTAAAACAAAGTTTGCTCAAAATTGATTTAAATTGCTGGTATAATATGAATTCCTTGTTGTACAGTAGCTGCATAAATGTGAATGAATAAAAGCAAAGACCAAGGCACATTTCTTTCCTCATGAAATAAGTGAACCAAATGGGTTTTTCCAGCAATTGGCAATGATCTTATGGTCATCATTAGCTTTTTACTTCCAGATTATGGTTGAATTCAAATTCCACCTTCTGCCAGGGAGAATTTGAATGCAGGTACCCAAAATATTATCTGGGTCTCTCGATTGTAAACTAGTGATAATACCTCTGGATCATCATCTCACCATCAATTAGGTTTCTGATTTTTTTTAAAAATCACAATACATTGATACTGCCCTGCACACCCAAAAGATCCAGCTTAATTTGTGGAACCTCCTCAAAGGCTTTCAAACGAAACAGCCATGAAACCCAATTGCAGTTTGCTAGCCTTGCTTTGCCTGTGTTCCTGGGAAGTGCCAGGCCTACCTTTGCAACTGAGCACATGTGCAGGACTGCTCACCAAGTCACTGAAATTACTGGAGCCACTGGTATCCCTGACCGAGGGCTGAAGAGGCAATGTCCAAATTCAGGGCTTCCTGAGAAGGGTATTTGAGTACAGGAGATAGCTGGGTGTACCCCTTCTGAGGCACACTTGTACCCTGCTGATCTGATATGGTCAATATCTCAGCTGTCTTTTCTCCTTCTTGCCTTGCCATGACGGCAACGAGCTCATTGCTAAGATGATGGACCAAAACAGAAAATGCTGGAGATACTCAGCAGTTCTGGCAGTCCAGGGACCCCACTTCAGTGCATGTCTCTCTCTCATTCTGTCTCCATAGATGCTGCCAGACATGCTGAGCTTCTCCAGCAATTTTGATATTTGTATCAGATTTCCAGCATCTGTAGTTCTTTATTTTATTATCAAGGAATGCAGGTGGATTTACCCTTCCATGAGGGATTTCAATCTCTTGATAGATGAACACACACACACTCATACACATAAATACACAATATTTAGCAGAACCCATGAACTGGATGGACTCTTCCATTGTCAAAGCATGGGTGTACAAGTATAGGAGGTTGAGGGGTGACCTTATAAAGATTTATAAAGGCTATAGATTAGGTGAATTGCATGTGTCTTTTCCGTATAGTAAGTGATTTCAAGACTGGGGCATATTTTTAAGGTGAGGAGAAAGATTTTAAAAAGATATAAGGGACAACATTTTTACACAACATTTGTGCTTACTAATTTGTGACACTAAACCTAATTGTGAACACACACCCATGAGGGTGAATATACCTGAAATGGTAAAGGATGTAGTATCACAGAATTCAAGTAAATGATGATGAAGTAACTGATCACATGAGTATGACATCAGTAAGAAAGAAGAGACCAAAATGGAATGTACATGCAAATAAAGTGCCAAGACACTATACTAGAAATGTGTATTTGATAAACTGTAAATAAAGGTGTGTTATGGTTCATTTGGAGTTGACGAGCCCTACTTAGAATCAAGGAGTGAGTAGCCTAAGCAACAGATACCCAGAGGTTGAGATACACCGGACTGGGAACTGATAGCGCAGGGAACAGTCTTGACTTGAAGCACATGTTGAGACATTTTGACAGGTAAGGAAAACAGAGGCAAGGGTCCCAGCCAGTGTGATTAATCTGATGGAAGTTTGCAAAATTATTAGATGGCGAGATAAAGTAGAAAAGGGAAGACTCCAAAGGCAGTACAGAACTTTGTGAGAATTTGAACATGTAGCTGGAAAAAAGCACAAGCAGACTCAGATAGGTCAACAAATCAGAAGATATCACAAATAAAACTGGAAAAAGAGAACACTTCAGATGTGGGAAGGAAAGACCTCAGAAGACATAAACCATAGGCCTGTAGAGTAGCAAGATTGAAAGGGCAGCTACAGGAAAGACATTGAAAGATTTCAAAGCCTAGCCACAATCCAGCCATAATTTTGAGACTGAAAACACAGAATTGGAATACTTCCATTGTAAGAAGGTCAATAAAGTGAGTGTCCATAGGGATGGCAGCTTTGGTAGACAACTTGTAAATAACTCAATTATTTACAAACGTAGAAGGCCATAATCAAGGTCAGAAATGGGAGCTTGGGATACCGCTTCAGTCACTGCAGGCTTACATGTCAAGGAGCTGTACCATCTTGTCAACATATTTTGAAGTGCTGTATGCCCAATAAGTAACATTTTTAAAATCCATTCATGGGATAAGGGCATTGCTGGCTATGCCAGCAATTATTGCCCATACTTTATCACCTAGAAGGCAGTTAAGAGTCAACCATATTGTCAGTCTGGAGTCACATTTAGTTCAAATCAGGTAATGATAATAGGTTTCTTTCCCTAAAGGCCATTCATGAACCACATTTTTTTTTGGACATAGAACACAGTTTCATGGCTATAGTTAAGCAAGCTTTTTAATTCAAGATTCTTTTTATTGAATTTAAATTTCACCATCTGCCATGGTGGGATTCAAACTCATGTCCTTGAAACAGTAATCTGAGGTTCTTGAATGCTGGGCTAGTGACATTACCACTGTCGCACCACCATCCCATATTCTGCTCGATAACAAGTGTAGATCAAAACATTGCAGAATATGATGCATGATTCAATCATTTGAATGATAGTTTATCCCCAAAAGAAATTCAGTTAGAAAAGGTAGAATTTAACCAGCAATTGCAGTGATAGGAAAAATCATTAGAAGCCTTTGTAATCTGAAACACAGATCTGTTACAGTGTAGGAGAAGGAAATTCAGCCCATCCTTTCTGTACTGGTTCTCCAATTAGCATTACAATTTTTCTTATTTTCCCCACATCCTTGCATGTTGTTTCTATTCAAATAATCATCCAATGCCCTCTTAACGCCTGCATTGACTGTGCCTTCATATATTTCTGGGTAAAACTTTCAAGAATTGAACCACTCATTGTGTATGAAAAGTATTTGATCACATAAATTTGCTACATTTACAAATCACTTTAAACTGGTATCCTCTCGGGTTTGACCATTTTGTGAGTGTGAATAGTTTCTCTCTATCTCCTCTATACAGACCTCTCATGAACTTTAAAACTTCTATCAAATCTCCTCTTAGTCTTCTTCTGTCTAAGAAAGGGAAACTCAAATTCTCTAATTTATCCTCCTAACTGAAATTTCTCATACAAACTTAGAGAATATTGGAGAAATTCTGTAGATCTGGCAGCTTCTGCAAAGAGAGAGAGAGAGAGAGAGACAGAGAGAGAGAGAGAGAGAGAGAGAGAGACAGAGACAGAGTTAACATTTCAAGTCCATAATATTTTTCTTCAGATTTAAGATCCCCTGGTCTTGAAATGAATATAATCACATTCAAACACAATCAAAAAAACGTTCTTATTATGATTATTGTTTCTTAAAGGATCCTTTACATTAAGGTTATTAAATAACACTTTCTCAATGAAAAACACGAAATCCAAAATAGCTTTATCCCTCCACGGCGTCTAAGTGCACTGATGAAGATAAACCATCGTGTACCACTCTCCAGGAGTTTGTTCTGCTGGGTGAAGTTAACCCTATCTATTTTAAATTGAAATCACCTGTTCTATGGCTATATTAGTTAGATAGATAGCACGCTAATTTAAATTCCTGATTTATATCATGCTCAATGTTACCATCACAGTTTGGTGGCATATTCTCTACCCATGTTTGGTACCCCTTGCTGTGTTTTAGCTTCCCTCAAACTGATTCTATATCTTGCTCCTTCAATGTAAGATCCTTTCTGACTAATATATTGCACTTGCTGAAAAGTGTGGCGCTGGAAAAGTACAGCAGGTCAGGCAGCATCCGAGGAGCAAGAGAATCGACATTTCAGGCATAAGCCCTTCACCAGGAATGTATTGCACTTATTTTTTGTTATTCTGCCTATTTTATGCCTATTCCTCCAGAATGCCAAATATCTGTGGATAGTCAATTCCTAATCTGTTTGGGGGCGGCACGGTGGCACAGTGATTAGCACTGCTGCCTCACAGCGCCGGAGACCCGGGTTCAATTCCCGCCTCAGGCGACTGACTGTGTGGAGTTTGCACATTCTCCCCGTGTCTGCGTGGGTTTCCTCCGGGTGCTCCGGTTTCCTCCCACAATCCAAAACATGTGCAGGTCAGGTGAATTGGCCATGCTAAATTGCCCGTGGTGTTAGGTATGGGGTAAATGTAGGGGTATGGGTGGGTTGCGCTTCGGCGGGTCGGTGTGGACTTGTTGGGCCGAAGGGCCTGTTTCCACACTGTAATCTAATCTAATCTAATCTAATGTTGGTCACTCTTTACAGATAGCTCTGTTATGACAACTGAATTGTGCTCATTTACCTCAATTTGTGTCTTCAAATTGTTAGCCTTAAGAATATTATGAACATTCAGACAAAATGCCTTTTTAAATAAAACATTATTCTCAATTCTAATTCTGTTTGATCCTTGCCTTTGTTTCATCTATGGTTTCGCTTTCTAAATTTCTACTTTCTCAATCCTTCGCCTTTTCAAATTCAGTTAAACCCTCTCCAACAGCAGTAACAGATCTCTCTGCAAGGATATTAGTTCCAGTCCTGCTCAGACACAACTCATCCATCTTGTATAGGTCTCCCCCAGAATTGGTCCAAAAGCCTCAGACATCTGATGGTTGTCTGTCATGAATACACCAGGCAATTGTTCAGTCACTAATCCTCCTTTTCGATGCTCACCAGCACCTTGGACTGAAAGTAATCCTCAGGTGACTGTTTTAGAGTTCCTGCTGTTTAACCCCCTTAGTACCATCCTCAAATATGCCCAAGTGATTTTATTCCTCTTCCAACCAATGTTATTTGTATTTAATATGGTCAATGGCTTTAAGCTGTTCACCTTTCCCGACAACACGTGCTGCTCTGTGACATCCTAGATCCTGGCACCAGGGAGCTAACACATCATCGTGGTGGATATCTGTAGCCACAGAAACATCTTCTGGTCTACAAAATAAAAAATCCCATATCACTATTACTCTACTACTTTTCTTCTTCTCTTCCTCTATAGCTGGATTGACCAATGGTGCCCCATGTGTGGCTCTGACTGTGCTCCTTTGAGGAACAAATATCTACACCAACATCTGAAATGGAAAACTGATTAGTGAGCAGGACATCAGGGTACTCCTGTAAAGCCTGGTGGTCAGCCATTTCCTATCTGCCTCCATACTCTAGTCTGCAGTGTGACCACATTTCTGAACATGTCATTCACGTAGCTCACAGATCTGCCTCAATGACCTGAGTTCCCATTTAAGCTCCAAAATCTAAAGGTCGTATTTCTGCAGCTGGTGACATTTACTGAACCTGCGGCCATATAAGCTACCAGTAGATTAAACAACTTCTCATATACCGCAAGACATGCATTCTACATGACTGAGCTGCCCTGCCATGCCTTAATATTATGTCACTTGCATCAACTTTATTTTCCTTTGGTTTACTTATATTAGCATTACTTTTCTTGACCTTGACATCACAAATAAACTCCAGCACATACAAACGTAGACTATCCAACCTTTATTCATAAGCCAACCTATCTATTTCAGTTATTAGTCTTATAACCCTTCTTGAAACTGTTTCCACTACATTTAAATTTCTTCTGTAATAAGATGACCATTGGTGTAGATGGTACACCAAATGGAGTGTCACCAGTCCTCTGTGTAACTGCAGCACAATCTCCCTACTTTTCTATTCAATTCCTCTCAGAATAAATGATTACATTCTATTATCTTTATTAATTACTTGCTGTATCTGCCAACTAACCTTCCATGATTCATAAATAAAAACATCCAGATATATTTTCATCTGAAGGCTTGGCAGTCTCTCACTATTTAGATAATATTCTTCTTTAAAAGAAATCATCCTGCTAAAATGGACAATTGACATTTTCTGATGTTATGTTCCATTTGACAGAACCTTGTCTACTCACTTAATGTGAGTATATATATTTTTTCTAGTTTCCTTACATCCTGTTTATAACATACTTTCCCACCTACCTTTGTGCCATTTATAAATTTAGCAACCAGACTTTCTGTCCTTTCATTTAAGTCCTTTGTATAAATAATAAATAATTGAGTTCCCAGCACTAATCTTTGAGATTCACGTCTTGTCACAAACTGCCAATCTGAAACAGATCCATTCCTGCCTACCTTCATCTTTCTGTTGGCCAGCCAAACTTCTATCTATGTGAAGATGCTACTGTCTACACCATGATCTTTTATTCCCACAATAACCTTTGATGTAGCACTTCATCAAATTCCTTCTAGAAATTTAAGGTAATACATCAACTGGTTCTCCCTTATCAACAGCTCATTTTATTTCCTCAAATAACTTCAATAGATTGGCTAAACATTCATTTACACGAACTATGTTGACTTAACTTGATTACTTTGAGCTCTTCTATGTGCCCTGCTATTATCTGTTTAATAAAAGCCTCCGACATTTACCTGATGATGGATCTTAAGATGCCTGGCTTGTAATTTAGTATTTTCTATCTTCTTGCTTTCACTGAACAAAGAAGCCATCTTTGTGTAATCTTCCAATCCAACATGACTATCCCCAAGTCCAGGGGTTTTTTGGAAATTAAATACAATCCATCAACTATCTCACTAATCACTCCTTTTAAGACCTGGAGATGAGATCCATCAAAGCCTCAGCACTTATCAGCCCATAGCTTCAACAATTTACTCAGTACCACCACTCTTGTGATTGGTAGTTTTAATAAGTTGCTCCCTCTCTCTTTCCATTTCATATTTTCATAGCTGCTGGGCCGGATGCAAAATACCCATTCATTTCACCTGCTATTTACTTATTTTTCATTATCACTTCTCCAGGCACACTTTATATGCTCACTTTGTTAACTTTTCATTTTAAAATATTTATAGTAACGTTTCTATGAGTTTTTCATTTCTGGGTAGCTTTTGTTTGTATGCTAATTTTGCCTCTTTGTTAATTTTTCAGTTCTTCTTTGCTTTTTTTTAAATATTCTGATGTGCCATCTGTTTTTTTTTGCACAATCCTTCCTTTTTGAAATGCTTATATTACTTTTCTCTTTTTAGTTAATCACAGATGGTGTATCTATTACGAGGAATTCTGCTTACATGTATATCCTCTGTGTATTCAGAAATATCCTCTTTAAATGTCTGTCACTACATCCCAGTTGACTTATCTATTAATCAAACTTGCCAATTAACTTTAGCCGGTGCTGTTTTCATGCCCTCACAATATTGTCCCTATATAAGTTTAAAAATTAAAGCAGTTTTAACTTGTCAACGAGAAGGCTTGACAATTAACAAAAAGCGTGTCTTCTCCAAAGTGTCTGAGTGTGTTTACAAAGGCATATTGTTAGCAGCAAAGGAATGTTGGCAGACCCATAAAAGTCAACAGCCATTAGCAAATTCCTCATCAATCCTTCCATCCACATCTTTTAACAATTCCTTGTAATGGTATTGTGAATCACTTGGGTAATGTGCTGAAAATCAAGCCCCACTTTTTAAATGGGGGAAAAAAGCATCAAACCACCCTTAACCCCCAATTTCCCTGACAGATGATCTCAGGTTTCTGTACTTAACAAGCAAATAACTTTATTATAAACAGATTGGCTTTAACCAAAGGTCATTAGGAAATATCAATTGCTAACCTATAACTCCTTAAGTTAAAATGTACCCTTCTAAATGCCCTCCATTACAAACAGGGAGACACACAAAGACCAGTAAGACATGAAAATTGAGATAAAAGAAAGTAATATCAGGGAAACAATTTGACAACATCACTGGGATCACAGGAATTGATGAATTTTTTTTTCAGTTTCTTCCAATACCTGTTCATTCTTTGCTCTTAGCACAACATTGTTTCATACACCAAAAGCTCCCTTTCATTTATTGGTTGAAAATTCAGATTTTCACTGCTTTAAAAGACCTTTATATTTTTCTATTAACAGGAGATTTAAAGAGAAAGTTGAAGGGACGACAGCTAGCTGTTACTGGAAAATTTCAGGCACCTCCACTCATGAGAGACAGATGTGGAGAGAATTTTTTGAGAAATGTCTCTTCCCAGGCTAAATGTTTCTGGCCCCACATATCCATGGTCACTGGTACAGGAACGAAGCAAAATATTGTTGCCAAGCAATTAGCCCCATGATTCAGAACACTGCTTTTGCACGCTCTGTTCCAGGGAAAGCAATAGCAGCATCGAATACAACTCAAAATGTGCTCTAGTAAATGTAATTTTTAAAACTACAGCAAATGTTTTGCGGAGTCTCCTTGTTATAAAATAGTGTCTTTACTTTTATACTCCACAGTCCAAAAACAAAGCAAAGAAAATTATGTGTTTATTTTTCAAAATAATTAGTCAGCTGGCAACATATTTGTTTAACTCAGCACAACTCTTAAGACAACTACAAAAGAAAATTCAATCATAATGTTGGAATGTACATTAAGAGCATGCATTTATAGTATCAAGGAAATGCTGATTTTTATAAGACACCTTAGTGCATTTTGACTCCTCACAACTGACTACAATTATAGTAATCACCTCATTTACAGGACTGGGAGCAATCCTTTTTCAAGATTAGACAGATAGGTGTCATTGGCTAGTTTACTGTTTCTACATAAGCATTGTCTGATACTGAGAGGATATAAGCAGCTATAGGCAAAGAGGTTCTTGCAGTCATGTGGGGTTTTGTAAAATATTCAGCTTTAGTAATTTGTTTGAAGGTCATCATAAAGATAAAAAGAACTGCAACTTCTTTAGATGATGGTAACATTTTCCTGAGAATGATTCTGAGAATCCAAAGATACCAAATGAGATACACCTATGTTATGATAAATATTCACAGTGATCTGCAAATGACAGCAAATGCATTGTCTAGAGCTGGTGTGGATTTCCTTTATTACAAGAGGTTGGAGCAATCTGGTGGCTCAGTGGTTAGCACTGCTACCTGAGAGCACCAGGGATCTAGGTTCAATTCCAGCCTTGGGTGACTGACTGTGTGGAGTTTGCACATTCCCCCCGTGTCTGCTTGAGTTTCTTCCGGGTGGTCCAGTTTCTTCCCACAGTCCAAAGATGTGCAGGTTAGGTGAATTGGCCATGCAAAGTTGCACACAGTGTTCAGGGATACCTTGTTTAGGTGCATTAATCAGGAGAAATGTTGGGGAATGGGTCTGGGCGGGATGCTCTTTGGAGGATCGGTGTGGACTTGTTGGGGCAAATGGCCTGTTTTTACACTGTAGGGATTCTATGTTAATCTCATTTGTGAGATTGAATCATATTCAGAGTTGACTGCAGTACAATGCCGACAAGCTCAAACATTGGTCACGAGCAGCTGCAAGATGAGTAAAGCATCTGCACCTGCCAATCTTGCACTCAAGGTTATTTACACAAGCATCCTGTTGGTATAAGGATTATTAAGTCTTCTTTAAACATAGGAAGCATTTTATTATTATATATGATTCAACAGTATATGACAAAAGCCTGGTGATTCTGTTCCCGTATCAGGTCAAAAATAAATCTGTTGGCTGGATGATCGGTTTGTAATGCAAAATGATGCCAACAACACAGGTTCAATTCCTGCACAGGCTGAGGTTACGATGGAGATTCTCTTTCTTAACCTCTCCCCTCTCCTGAGGCATGGTGACTTTCAGGCTAAACTATCACCAGTCATCTCTCTCTAATGAGAGAGCAGCCCTGTAATCTTCTGGGACTATGGTAGCTTCATTTTTTATGTTGGACAAAATACACTAAGCTCATGTGGATAACACAAAATGCAGTACACAGGTTAAGATTTTATTATCAAGAACTCAGAATACATTATTTCTTAATGCAGGTATATGCAATGCACCTACCAGAACAAAGAGAACTCTTTTCTCAACTTAATTCTCATCCAGACAATGAACATGTCTGTAATTGATCTATTCTTCCTGTCAGTGATTATTTTTGGTGGGAGTTGTTGTCAAATGTCTATACATTAAAACCACTAAGACGGTTATTTGGGCTTTAAAGGAACTACCTGACAAAGCTGTCTCTGATAATGGTCTACAATTTGCCAGTGATTACTATATACAACTACTACTCCCTTGTGAAAAACTGTACATTTCATAACTTCCCTGAAACATCCCCAATCCAATGGTGAAGCCGAAAGGGGAGTTACAACTATCAAAACACTGTTAAATAACAATAAAGAGTCTGAAACTGCACTCCAAACCTACTGATTGTGCTAACCCACATTGCAATGGATTCAATGAGAAGTATGAATGGACAGAAATCTCTGAATGTAGCTACCAAATCTACACAAAAACTCACTTCTAAAGCGAGAAGGCTAGAATTATTAGGGTTCAAGACTGGGAGCCATCTTATCAAAAGAATTGGTTTCTAACTATAACAGGAGATATTCATACAAGGAACATAGCCAAGTTAATGGAAGGAGAAAAGGTCAGGGCAGAGGAGGAGTAATCATCCACAGATGAGAACTAATTGAGATCTTATTTGGTACTTACTGTGGAATGTACGGCCTACCAAATGAGGAGGAAAAAGGCAGAGTGGTGGAGATGACGACTCTGTGATGTTCGGTGAGTGTTACTGAAAAAAGCTGGCAAGGTGAGGACCCAGAAGCAGATCCATTGAATTGGGGAGACCTGTGCACAAGACACAGAAAGCTAGCATACAGGGTGCAGCAGGTAATCAAGAAGGCTAATGGAATGTCAGCCCTTATTTCAAGGTGTTTAAAGTATAAAAGTAGGCAAGTCTTACTGCAAAGTAAAAGGTGCTGGTGAAACTACTGTGACCCTGGTGTGGAGGGATTGTTTTATGAACACAGGTTAAACAGGTTGGGACTCTACTCATTGGAGTTTAGAGCAATGAAAAGTGATCTTAGTGAAACATATTGATTCTCAAAACATTTGACTGAGTAAATGGTGAGAGGATGGTTTCCTTCATGGGGCAGTCTAGCACTAGAAGAATGGTCTTAGAATAAAGGGGTCCCAGTTAACACTGAAATGCGAAGGAATTTCTTCTCCCATGGAGCTGTGGGGGCAGAGTGCTTGTGTTTATTTAAGGCTGAGATAGATTCAAAGGTTATGGGAAAAATGCAGGAAAGTAGATGTAAGGCATGTCAGATCAGTCACAATCCTACATCCATCATTCCTATTTCTTATGGTGTTATGATGTTTTGATCATCAAACCTTGGCTTCACCTCTGTACAGACGTTAAAGCACAGTCTATGTAGAATGTGGTGGATTAACTACAAGTATTAATATTCTGCCCTATTTTCAATGTGTTATGTTTGCACCATCCATTTATTGTAATTCCTCTGCTTGCATGTTGCAATAGATATTCAGCAGAAAAACAACTGCTCCTGTTGTTATAATCATCATGGTTTTTAGAAGCAAATTGCTGCTGTTATTTTTGTCACAACCCAAGCGAAAGCAAATCAGAGAAGTAGCCGCATATACATTTTAAAGCTTACTCACTATCGAGAAACCCTTTAGCCTGCATAGTTTATTCAGAAACAATAACAACATATATTTTGCATCTAGCACTACATTTAATGCTTGTAAAGTTCCTAAGATAATGTAAAGAAAATAAACAATTTTAATAATTGTGACCTTTGAGACTTAATCAGTTTTAGACTTGTTTTTGGTGATTAGTGGCTATTGAATAATCAAAGGACTTCTAACTCATAATTAGTTTATTTTGCGACTGTAATTAGAATGTGACTGCTGAATACTGCAGACAGAAGGGGATGCTACCAGCCTTGCCTAATAAAAGGCAATCCTTCAATTTAACTGTGATAAATACAAATACAGAACAATGGCTTTGTCTGTTAAAACTATCTATAGTGCTGAATTCTAACTTGCGGAAGTGCTGAGAATAGTGGGTGTTGCAGTGGGCTGAGATTGGGAGGAGGGGGACACGAGATGACAACACATTAGAAAACCCAGAATGATGCTCAGGATATCCTTTCTCAGTGACTCTTATAATGCATTGCTTTATGGCCATTTTATTTCTGAGTTTCCGGTCAAGTCCAAGGGAGGAAATGTGACTCACCCAATGCTCATGTTCAGGCACATCAACTGCTGGTGGATCTATGAGCAGTAAAGAAATATTCTTGCCAAGCAATGAGGAACAAACTGAGGAAGTGTGGCTTGCAAGTAGCAGAAGAATTCAACAGCAGGATTGTGGTGCCATACTTGTGGATCCAATTTAGGAAGCAGGTCAGTGGCCTTAATGACACAGGAAAGAGCTATCCATTTTTTGATCTATGTACACTCCAATTCTTTCACTCCGCTTTCTCAAGCATCCTTCAGCACATCATTCCCACATGATTGCCTTTCTCTGTCTGCCCATTTACCCACATGCTTGACCATCCACCCACCATTGATGCCCTTATCACCTTTGCAGTTTGAAGATCATGTTTTCCATGGAAATTAACAGTGTCTCAACATACTGGATAATTGGAGAGGGAGAAATTATTGCCTGTTCACTTGCTGGTGGCACAATTAACTATCAGATACTCACATGGCACACCACCTTCACCCATGTTGGTTTGATGTAAATCGCAAATGAAATGTTACCATGTGCCAAAGGGGTCATACTTTCTTCCCTTAAAAGTATTCATTCATACGTTTTGTGTCTTACAGAACATCTGAGCAACATGCAGGAAATTACCAACAGCACCCTTTGAAGGAACTCATTCTTTCTGAGAATCCATCTTCGCAGGACTCAGGCAGAGCATGCACCAGCTCAGATATTCAGGCTGTGATGGGATCAATAAGAAAGACATTAGTGTTTTCACCAACATACCAACAGGGAGCATGAGAAGGTGATGAAGGCAGGAAATGGTGTCAGGTTTATCAGTAGACACTGGCCTCTCTAAGCTCTAAACAGCTGAATGTAGATAGAGTCATTGGATTGTACAGTATGGAAACAGACCGTTTATTCCAACTCATCCATGCCATCAGATATCCTAAACTGATCTAGCCCCATTTGCCAGCATTTGGCCCATATCCCCCATACCCTTCCTATTCATATACCCATACAGATGCCTCTTAAATGTTCTAATTGTACCCACCTCCACCACTTCCTCTGGCAGCTCATTCCATACATGCACCATCCTCTGTGTGTAAATGTTGCCCCTCAGATCCCTTTTAAATCTTTCCCCTTCCATCTTAAACTGATGCCCTCTTATTTTGGACTCCTCTACCCTGGGAAAAAGGGTATTTACCATATCCATGCCCGACATAATTTTATAAACTTCTATAAGGTAATGTTGTATCCCAAGTGATGTCAATGAATAGGATACCACTGGAGCCACAGCATAGAATGAGTAATGGGCTAGCATGTGTCTAAGCATAGGACTAAAAGATAATGTCACACAAGTCCTACGTTGCAGAGAGATGTCTGGTGATGGCTTAACCTGATGGTCACCATGCCTTAGATGAGGGGACAGTTGGCGAAAGAGAGATGTTCATGGTAAACTCAGGAGTTGATCCACACTGGTGGTGTCACTCTACATTGCAAACCAGCTATCCAGCCAACTGAGCTAAACAATCCCCCTAAGCATACTATGACAAAAGAAGGAAATTTCCTTCAGCTTGAGTGGTATGTCATCACAGACTAGTATAGAACAGAATCTCTACAGTGTAGGAAGAGGCCATGCAGCCCATTGCTTCTATACCAACAACTTCAAGAAGCATCTTACTCAGACTCATTTCTTTACCCATTCCCACAACCCTGGAAGGAGTTTTGATTATGGCCAAACCATCTAATCTGCACATCCTTCAACTCTATAGAACAATTTAGTATGGCCATTCTACCTGGCCTTCACATCTTCGAACTGTGGGAGGAAACCAGAGCTCCCAGCAGTAATCTATGCAGACACAGGGAAAATGTGCAAATCTCACACAGTCACGTAAGATCGGAATTGAACCCAGGTCCCTGGTGTTGTGAGGCAGCGGTGCTACCCATTGAGCCACTATGCCTCCCCTGTATTGTGATGAAGTCTTCTTCAATTGAGTGAAGAGGATGGGAATCATTGCCAGAGGACAGGAGTTGAAGAGAAAAAAAAAGAAGCAAAGCACTAAGAGAAAGAAAAAGAGAAGAAAGAAAAGAAAAGAAGGGGGAGAAGAATGTGTGGAGTGGACAAGCTCCATTTGGAGCATTCTACTCAGCTGCCATCTTACAAAACTATATTCAAGAAGACAGACAAGTCCTGCTGTCTGTTACAGGAAATCTATACTAAAGATCTCTTTAACCATCTTCTCCCAAAGGACACGCGACTCCTTCGATTATTATAGAAAAATACAAGGGTTACCACTCATGGCCGTTTTTAATCACATGGAAGTTTTTAACTCTGTTAACCATAAAGGCTTACGGAGGATTCACTTCAAATTTGGCTGCACTTAGAAATGTGTACACCACTCTGTCTATTCCACAATGTCATGCAATGTGTGATTGTCACCAATAGAAGCATCAGACCTTAGTGAACCCTCTTAGTGATAATTAGGGACAGACAAGTCAATATCATTACACCAAATCACTTCTCTATGTTCCTCTCTGTGAAGATGGAATATTTCTCAAATAATGAGGTTGGGAAGTGTTGGTGCCCTTGTTCATGAGTCAAGAAAGTTAGCAAAGCTACCTTGTTACAATTGTTCACAACCTTGGTGGGAGCATACATGGAACATTGCATATCGTTCTGTCTTCTTACACTTACCATAGAAGGAATGCAACAGGCGGTTTACCAGACTAATCCCTGGCATGGTGGTGAAAAGAGAAGTTTTACTTTCTTCTGTACCCACAGTAATCTGATGAGACTTGTGTTTCTTTGTTCACTGAGATATTCAAACATTTACAAAGGAAACTGCGTGGATCAAAAGATGGGATCGTTATTGTTATATTATTCCAGCAAATCAACAGCTATTACAGTTTCCAGACACAATATCATTTCCCTACCCTATCACACTTCATTCTCTATGCTATCATATCATTAGTACAAATCCATGTAAGGCCCTGACTACATGCTTTCAGTATTTCTTAAACCTCGTTGTGACAGCTCGACAACATTTACATAATGGTGTTAACAATGGAGTAGCTTGTTTTGAAATTCCCAGAGACTGCTCTGTCCCATGCCGGCTGAGGTTACTATGGAGACTTCTCCTTTTCAACCTTAACCTTCACCTGAGACCTGGTGATTCTCAGGTTAAACCACCCAGTCATCTATCTTGAATGAGATAATAGCCTTGTGGTTGGTAAGACTGTGGTGACTTTACCTTTATTGAAATGTGTCCAAACTTTCCTTGTACCTTTCCCCTTTCAGTGGAATTATTTTATAAGGAGAGATTGAACAAACTGGGGCTGCAGTCTGTAGAGTTTAGAAGATTGAGAGGTGATCTCATCTGACTTCTCAAAATTCTTATTTGTTGTGACAGGATGGATGTCGAAAAAATGCTTCTCCTGACTGGGGCGTCCAAAACCAAGGGATATAAATGAAGAATAATAGTAAGATGAAGAGGAATTTCTTTATTTAATGTGTGTTGAATCTATGGAACTCTGTCCCCCAGATGACCATAGAGATTGAATCATTGAGCGTGTGTAAGACAGTAACCAATAGAGTTCTGGAAATAAATTACATCAAGGGTTTTCTTTTCTATGTTCCAATACTGCTCCTCACTTCCAGAAATTACAAGCGTGGAGAAAATATACAGAGCAATTGGGAAAATGTCACTCCAATCTCAGCCATAAGATTTCAGATGTGTTTGATTGCTTAGAAAGTGAGCTGGAGGTCATTATCAACTTAAAAGCAGGGTGAGAATATAGGTCTTTCACTAAACATCTGAAAAACAAAGGCTATCTTCCAGCCAGCTGCCAGTGGAGAGACTGGCAGCTGGCTGGAAGATAGCCTTTGTTTTTCAGATGTTTAGTGAAAGACCTATATTCTCACCCTGCTTTTAAGTTGATAATGACCTCCAGCTCACTTTCTAAGCAATCAAACACATCTGAAATCTTATGGCTGAGATTAGAGTGACATTTTCCCAATTGCTCTGTATATTTTCCAACAAAGCAAGTCTCTCCACTGAATGAGATGTTGGAAAATGTTGATTTTTTTTGTATTCCATAGAAACTTCCTCTTGATGGAGGAGGACAAACATATCAAAATGCAACATTGCCTCTATTGGACCAGCCTCAGCCTTCAGTTGAGTGAAGAAAAGAGTATTTTGAAGAACAAAATCTAAAATCCGAAACTAAAATCATGGTTTACTATGACGTATGCACTCCTATGTGTTTCAGAGATTTGGACAAACTGTAACCAGCATTTCAGGCACTGAAGTACCACCAGCAGTAACTTTGCAATATCCTCAACTGATAAGTGGCAAAAAGGATGTTTCAACAGCAGTGTCCTCTCCCAAGCCACCTTGTCTAATCACTCAAAACAAGCTCTGCTCATTGAAACATGGTCATTCATGTGTCTTGAAGCAAATATACCACTTGGAACCTGGTCACAGCAAGAGACTCCCAGGATAGCAGATAACTGTTAGGATGTCCACAAAATCCTTGGGAGAGTCAAATATTCTCAATAAATCATGAGAAACCTTGGAGAAGTCTCACTTGCAAAAGAACTGAACATTTTGAAAGATTTTCAGGAATTTGCAGTGAAACCTGAAAGTCAGTGATTGGAGCCAATCTCTCAAGACATTGTCAATTTTGCCCACTTTATCTTTCCAATCATTACTAAACCTATATCTCCTTATCTATTAAAATGCTGACTGTAATCCATCCAGCAAACACATTTCTTTAGATGAGAGGGGCACTCTGACAGGGAATTGCTCCTGTAGACAGTCTTTCCCTGTTTGCAGTTAGTTTGAAACCTATCAGAGCTGAAGTTCAGTAAAATGTGAAGGTAAGTGACAAGTGGAAGTAACTCATTACTTAGCTGTTTTAGAGCGTTTGATGTGAATAAACTGCAAACAGGAGTGATGTCAATAGAAATCTTAACTTGAAAAGGAACAATCAAATGTTGATTTGGTAGTGGAGAGTCAGTGAGTGCTACAGGAATCTATTCCATTAGCATGATTGGCAACAGCTACGTCTGGATACTTCATCACATATTCTTGTCCTCTGTGCTTTTCTGCACACCTCTTTAATTATAGAGAAGACAAACAATTTTTTCCTTAAGAGGCAAGGCTTCTAACATGTTTTGTTTACAATTCGGAATGCTAAAGAGTTCTAGCCTTTCACCATTTTCATTTGACATCATTGACTCTTGTGCATTACACTTATACATCAAATTTAAGAAGGCAGTTTTGCTAAAGTGATGTTTGTGTTGCAGTAATGTCACTGAATTAGCAGAGGCTAATGGTCCAGGGACTTGTATTCAAATGGCTGCTGGTGGATTTTAAATGTGAATGAAACCTGAAACTGAAATAAAAATAGCCGCATAACGATCATTCTTATAATGCAGAAGGTGCAGGATCAGTTCATTCCAAAGAGGAAGAAAGATCCTAAGAGGAGGCAGGGGCGGCTGTGGCTGACGGGGGAAGTTAAGGACTGTATAAAGATAAAAGAGAAGTATAACATAGCAAAGATGAGCGGGAAGCTGGAGGACTGGGAAACTTATAAAGAGCAACAAAGGATAACTAAAAAAGCAATACGGGAGAAAACATGAGGTGTGAAGGCAAACTGGCCAAAAATATAAAGGAGGTTAGTAAAAGTTTTTTTAGGTATGTGAAAAGAAAACAAAATGGTTAAGACTAAAATTGGGCCCTTGAAGGCAGAAAAACAGGTGAATTTTTTACGGAGGAACAAGGAAATGACAAAAGAGTTGAATAGGTGCTTTGGATCTGAATCCACTGGGGAAGACACAAACAAACATCCAGATGTAATAGTGGTTGAAGGACCTAGGGTAATGGATGAACTGAAGGGAATTTATACCAGGCAGAAAATGGTGTTGGATAGACTGTTAGGTCTGAAGGTTGATAAGTCCCTAGGACCTGATGGTCTGTATCCCAGTGTACTTAAGGAGATAGCTCTAGAAATCATGGACGCATTGGTCATCATTTTTCAATGTTCTATTGATTCAGGATCAGTTCCTGTGGATTGGAAGGTGGCTAATGCCCCCCCCACTTTTCAAGAAGGGCGGAAGAGAGAAAACAGGGAATTATAGACCGGTTAGCCTGATGTCAGTGGTGGGAAAGATACTGGAGTCAATTATAAAAGATGAAATTACGACTCATTTGGATAGCAGTAACAGGATAGGTCAGAGTCAGCATGGATTTATGAAGGGGAAATCGTGCTTGACTAATCTTCTGGAATTTTTTGAGAATGTAACTATGAAGATGGACAAGAGAGAGCTAGTGGATGTAGTATACCTGGACTTTCAAAAAGCCTTTGATAAAGGCCCACATAGGAGATTAGTGAGCAAAATTAAGGCACATGGTACTGGGGGCAAAATACTTACTTGGATTGAAAATTGGCTGACTGACAGGAAGCAAAGAGTAGTGATAAATGGGTCCCTTTCAGAATGGCAGGTGGTGACCAGTGGGATACCACAAGATTCGATGCTGGGACTGCATCAATATACATCAATAATATAGATGAAGGCATTAAAAGTAATATTAGCAAATTTGCTGATGCCACAAAGCTGGGTGGCAGGGTGAAATGTGAGGAGGATATTATAAGAATATAGGGTGACTTGGATAGGCTAGGTGAGTGGATGGATGCATGGCAGGTGCAGTTTAATGTTGACAAATGTGTGGTTATCCACTTTAGTGGCAAGAACAGGAAGACAGATTGCTATCTAAATGAAGTCAAGTTAGGTAAAGGGGAAGTACAACGAGATCTAGGTGTTCCTGTACATCAGTCATTGAAAGCAAGCATGCAGGTATGGCAGGCAGTGAAGAAAGCTAATGGCATGCTGGCCTTCATAACAAGAGGAATTGAATATAGGAGCAAAGAGGTCCTTCTGCAGCTGCATAGAGTGCTGGTGAGACTGCACCTGGAGTATTGTGTGCAGTTTTGGTCTCCAAATTTGAGGAAGGACATTCTGGCCAATGAGGGAGTGCAGCACAGGTTCAAGAGGTCTATTCCCGGAATGGCGCAACTATCACATGTTGAAAGATTGGAGCGATTGGGCTTGTATACACTTGAGTTTAGAAGGATGAGAGGGGATCTGATTGAGACATATAAGATTATTAAAAGATTGGACACTCTGGAGGCAGGAAGCATGTTTCCCGCTGACTGGTGAGTCCAGAACCAAACGACGCAGTTTAAAAATAAGGGGTAGGCCATTTAGAACAGAGTTGAGGAGAAACTTCTTTACCCAGAGCGTGGTGGATATATGGAATGCTCTATCCCAGAAGGCTGTGGAGGTGAAGTCTCTGGATACTTGCAAGAAAGAGATAGAGCTCTTAAGGATAGTGGAATCAAGGGTTATGGGGATAAGGCAGGAACAGGATACTGATTGTGAATGATCAGCCATGATTATAATGAATGGTGATGCTGGCTCAAAGGGCTGAATGGCCTACTCCTGCACCTATTGTCTATTATTGTGAAGCCTATATAATCTTAGCTGATGGTAATACTGGATAGGTCAGAATCCAGGGTGAAACCTAATTTCATAAACTACAAGTTTCCTTTTCATTTTTCTGTCATGTGGAGGTCAGCAACTGAACATACACACAAAGGCTGTCAATGTGTTTTTTAACACAAGAACATACAAGTTTATTATACAACAGAACACATGAATTACATTACATTAGACAAGAATGAGTGGAATAATCTCATTAAAATAATAAGAAAAAAATTAGCCCCTTTATCCCAAATTTACCCTCTCAGATGCTCAAAACTCAATAAAGAGTCATCTTTATTTTCATGTTACATCTTCTTGCTCAGTTGGTAAAGCTGTAGTCTGTTTCAATCCAGCAAATTTCTATTCATTCACTAGATGCTAATTTCTTTGGTTAAAGTCTTTCCTGGAGGTCCTTAAAACAAACTGCTCACTCAATTTAGTTGTCACTCAATATAGGATTCCTGAAGCCATGTATGCAGCATTCTTATAAGATATCTTCCACTGATAGCCCTGCAGCTTCATGAGTCTTGACCTTTCTTCTCACTGACTAAACACGTCAGTCGTTCTCTCCAGCTCTGAAAGCTTAAATACTGCTGACTGCACCTTTGCTCTTAAAGATCTCTTGTCCTTGAATGAAACTGCTTCTGGGATCTTCTTTTACTCCAGAGGTCTTGAAATTCAAGTCAGCAAACTTCTTAACTAATAACTCTCCATGTAGATCGTTTCCATTTATGAAATTGTATGGCTTACTATAAATGTTGTTTTGATCTCAATGTTCAAAATGATTATCTAACATTTTTAAAGAAAAATCAGATTTTTTCAGAACTGAAAAACCAAAATCCATTTTTTTCACTACTTTAGAATTGAGGCTCTCTAATAATAAATAATAATAATTGATATAAAAATCAATAAAACTATATACTGTAAATCTTTATAAAAAACCAATCTAATGTCTCAGGGAAGGAAATCTGCTGTCTTCATATGGCCTGGCCAATATTTAACTTCACAACCACAGTAATCTGGTTAACTGTTAAGCACCCTCTGAAATGTCATGCAAGCCACTCAGTTCAAGAACAATTATGATTGTCAACAAATGATGGCCTTGCCAGAAAAGTTCACATCCCATGAAAGAATTAAGAGAAAATAATGCTTTTAGGTGTACCGTGAGATTTTTGCTTAAGAATATATTTTTTGTTTGTTCTTCTCCAGATCCCTTGGGTAAACTTTATAGCTTCCACATCAAAAATAAATCCATGTAAGAAGCAATTGTTCTCCAGGGAGTAATCACTGAATGATGTACAATTTAATCATTTCTGATCAGCATAGGCATGAATGCATTATGTACCTGGATATTGTAACTGCAATGACCTTAAAACTGTCATTTCTCAGTGAAACTGACTACAACTTCTCGTGTTTGCACATACACTTTTGGAGTCTTAATGGATGAAAATCAAATAGGAATCAATAATTTGATGTGAATTTCTACCTTTTCTCCAATTAGCTTAACTGTAAAAACTCTTGAAGCTGTTACATTTTCTTGGAACAGGTATAATTGGATTTTTACCAGTATATTTAACTATAATTGTTGCCTACCAATTTCTCTTCCCTGAAAATGTTATTTTATTTGAGTTAACAAACTTCTCTATTCATTGTGGAAAATAGTCAATGTTGTTTTTAAAATGAACTTAAAAAAATTCTGATTTTGATGTTTTATCTTCTACTGTAATCCCACAAGTGCACGTTTTGTTATCAAAGAAATTTTGATTAAAAAGTCACAATATTACATATTAAACAGAAACCTCCATAAGAAAAGACATACCTTATTCTGTTATCTTAATGTTGCGTTTTCAAGTAAATCTTTGTATTACGTAAAGGACAAATAGTCGGTTAGGCATTTGCCATTGACAATGGAGCAGACATTTACAATCAAATCTGTTATAATCCATTGTACAAATTAGGACTGAGACAATGGATCCTATGATGACTGCAGTCATCAGTGTACTTCTGTTGGATAACTGACCTGCTTAGCGCACCAAAATCAGATAAAACCATTTAAATAATTCAATTAAGTTCCCTGGAAAGCTTTTGCATAACTAAAAGTAGTTTAGAGGCAAAGAGAACTTTTCTCTTAAAAATCTGCATATAGATTGCCTGAACACTCAAACGAAAAGAAACAGAATTGTGTTCTAACCCAGAATGTCAGAACTGTAACAACATTTTTCTCTAATTATGTCTTGACATCTGTGTCTTAAATTTCAATCACAATTGAGTCCAAAACTAAACTACAAGTAAAACCAAATAAAGATGCAATTTGATAAATGTAGAATGCAAGATGAATTGGTTTTTGAACTGGATGGTTGAAGGAAGAGCCAACTCTTAGTCAAACTAGCACCCACTTATGAACTCTTTACACGTCACTAGTTTTCATCTTGGCTTTTCATGTTCTTTCACATGTTGAGTTTCTCACTGTTGTTGCAAGTGAACTAAGCACCTTATATTAATGGACCTAGCTCTATTTGACCAAATGTCTATATCTAACCATATACTAATGTATTCAATAATGTAACAACTTCTTTGGTAAATTATGATTTGTGTTACCATATCCACTACTGCAAAATTTTTTTAAAAATTGAAAAATGTATGTGGCTCAGTAAATACTAAATAATGTGAAGTTTTATTTCTCAGCAAGTGAACACATGGAACAATGGTTACATACAGCTTGCTTAGTTCAATCAGTGCAACTTGGCTGAACAATAGAAAATAACGAGGAACTAGTCTTCCTCTGCATGCTAGTAGTTGTCTTACCTGCAAAATACCTCAAATTGTCTGACTAAAATTGAGACCAAGGCATACAAAGTTCCATATCTGATCAAATTTAGATTGTATTTTCGTGAAACACATATGATAATTGATTATTATTCTAACATATGATAGATAGTTAGCTCAATCTACTGTATTTCAACAGTTTTTGGTTGTTGCATTTACTCATTTACCCAATCATTGTTCATAAGCTCACTGAGAAGATTATACACTTTGTAGTGAAATATTTGTTCCAACAAATTTGTGATGTTGAAAAATAAATTAATTACAAAGTATACTTCATAGATACAGGTAACTTGATCAAGATCCCGAAAATCATGCAAAAAACAACTCTCTAACAAAATAGCAACTCTGTCAGCAGAGATGAATTCAATCATTTCTTTCTGGTACAGGCAGTTGTGCCAAAGAATTGCAGCCAATATTCCAAATGTAAAGTTATTCATGACCTCAAAAAAGTGAGTTGACCTTCCTCAAACCCAAATGCCGTCATAACGTAGCCAAGTTACAGCTTCATGTTAATTGGAAATGAATAAGCAGTAATGGTTAACTAAATCTTTTGGATCTTCATCTAAATAATAGTTATCTCTTGATCATGCACATGTTGTTCCAATATGTAATAACCTACACACGGCTGAATTAAATGCCATCTGCCATTCTTCAATCCATTTGTGTAATTGGTCCAATTTTTGAAGCTATCTATCTACCTTATACTGACAGTATATTTTGCAAATTACCTTGGTATCATCCATTCGTTTTATAACAAAAAGCACTCTCCTCAAAATTTGCTTTGAATGATGTGAATAGTGAGTAGTTGCAAATAAATCCCTGTGGAATGCTTTAGGTCGCTGCTGGACACAGAGTGTTTCAATAATAGAGAAAAAATTAAGCCAAAAAGGTGATTAGGAAACAAATGAGTAAATTTTTAAAAAATGCAATTCCATTTAATCTACCTTTAACAAATCAATGACAAAAAGATAGTTGGTGAAAAAGGAAGATGTCAGAACTACAATTACCTTCTAGTCCCAGTGCAACTAACTGCCACTTAGACATGACAATCGAATAGATAGATTTTTCACTTACTTCATAATTCTGTCACATATGTAGAATACTATGCACTGCAATAGAGCTTCTTTGTCTGCTCTCCATGTTGGTTTATGACTGAAGTAACTGAAGCAATGAACCTTGTGGATCAACTTGTTTTTGACTATTTTACATTTCCTTTCAGCTGCTCCTGAACTAGCTTTATAACTTTGCTGGAAGTACAGCATTTTATTTATTCATTCTTGAGTTTTAGCATCTCTGACAAAAACACTGTGGATTCCCATTTGTAACTTTACCTGAAACCAGAAAGCAGCTTCTTGAATCGCAACAGTGGTGCATGGATATCCACAGTGCTGTCATGGAGGATGACCCAGAGTATTATAATGGAGTGCAGGGAAACTTGTAGTTGGTTGTGTTTTGATATGGCTGTTACCATTCTTTTAGGCGAAGGTTTGGAAGGTGCTGTCAAAGAGGTCTTGGCAGTTCACCCTGTATATGTTACCCACTGCTGTTACTGTGTACTGACCATGGATGGAGTAAATGTTTAAGGATGGGGTGGCAATCAAATAGGCTGTTTTGTCCTGGACAGCATTAAGCAGCTTGTTGGGTGCTTGATTGGCGAGTATTCCAATAAATCATCACTGCACTGCAACCCTCCAGGGTGACAGATTGAGCTTGTACACATTAGGGTTTAGAAGAATATTATTGGAACATTTTAGAACTTTGAGTGGACTGAATGATGTGGATACCAGGAGGATGTTTGCTCTGAGATGATTGACTCTAACTAGGGAAGCAATTTATAAATATGAGTTTTCTCTATTAAGATAGACACAGGGACAATTATTTTCTCGATGAAAGTTATTACCCATAAAGTCATAGAGATATTCAGCATAGAAACGGACCCTTCAGTCCAACTTTTCGATGCTGACCAGATATCCTAAATTAATCTAGTCCCATTTGCCAGCAGTTGGCCCATATCACTGTAAACATTTTCTATTCATGTCCCCATCCAGTTGCCTTTTAAATGTTGTAAATGTACCAGCTTCCATGACTTCTTCTGGGAGCCCATTTCATACACACATCACTCTCTCTGTGAAAAAGTTGCCCATTAGGTCCCTTTTAAATCTTTCCTCTCTTACCTTAAACTTACGCCCTCTCATTTTGGACCCATCCATCCCAGGGAAAAGACCTTGTCTAGTTATTCTATCCATGACCCCCTCGATAAGGACAATCCTCAGCCTCCAACACTCCAGAGAAAATAGTCCCAAGCTGTTCAGTCTCTCCCAATAGCTCCAACTCTCCAACACTAGCAACTTCCTTGCAAATCTTTTCTGAACCTTTTCAAGTTTGACAAGATCCATCCTATAACAGGGAGACCAGAACTGTATGCAGTGTTCCAATTGTGGATTAACAATTTCCCATACAGCTGAAATATGATCAGCCAGCACCAATGCTCAATGCACTGACCAATAAAGGCAAGCATACCAAACATGTTCCTCTCTAACCTATCTACCTGCGACTCCACTTTCAAGGAATTATGAACCTGTACTCCAAGGTCTCTTTGTTCAGCAACACCTCCCAGGATATTACCATTAAGTGTACAAGTGTGGCCCTGGTTTGCCTTTCCAAAATGCGGCACCTCACATTTATCTAAATTGAACTCCATCTGCCACTCCTTGAACCAATGGCCCATCTGATCAAGATCTCATTGTACTCTGAGGTAACCCTCTTAGCTATCCACTACACTTCCCATTTTGGAGACATCTGCAAATTTACTAACTATACCTCCTATGTTCACATCCAAATCATTTATATGTTCCAGTCTGAACAGCTACCCTCCACCACCACCCTCTGTTTTCTACCTTTAAGCCAGTTCTGTATCCAAATGACTAGTTCTCCCTGTACTCATGAGATCTAACCTTGCTAACATGAGGAACCTTCTCGAACTCCTTACTGAAGTCCATATAAATCACGTCCACTGCTCTGCTATTTATAAAATCTCTTTTGGACCTTCATCAGCTGTGGGCAGATGCTGGGTCATTGAATTATTTCAAGATTGATTTTGATAGATGTTTGAGAGACAATGGAGTCAAGGGTTATCAGGGCAGGCAGGAATGTGGACTTGAGACAAAATAAGATCAACCATGGTCTTATTCAGCCTGCTCTGCCATTCAATGTGACAAATGATTGACTCCTATGCTAATAGATACGTGTAAATCCTGTTAGGGTAATTACAACACTCTCCATTTGAAGATGCTTTGCAGACCTTACTTTTAAACAAAATAGGATAAAATTATAAGTTTGGGAATATTATTTATTCTACACTTTTTTTTGCATAAAACAAACATTCATAATACAAGGATACATGCAGAATTCTTGAAAAACAGAAAAAGAGCAAACCACTTCCTCAGCATTCTTTTTTTCTACTTTTCTGTTATTATTCATTTCGATGCTTGTGGAAAGTTATTGATTTTATAAGAGGGAAAGTAGAAAAAGATTGATTAATTAAAAGATATCTGATTATTAAATAATATGTCTCATTATCAGGGAAGAAAATAATGTAACATTTCCCCCTGAGTGGTCAGATCAACAATATATTTCAGGTTATATTTGTTCATTTATTAGTAATAATCAGGCAAATATCTCAGAAATTCTTTGTGTGTTGTTAAGGACTGGGTCAGGCCACTCAAAACATTCTTGAACAGGCAGCCCCAGACCATAACTTTGCAATTTGTTTCGGTAAGTGTACAGTGAAAATTACCCAGAGTAAGATAGCCAGGTTGACAACTAGATTTTAAAACAGATAGAAATTAATTCATAAAATTACACAATGAAACACCAAGAACAGAATAAAGAATCCCTACAGAACTCAACCTATCCAACTAGACTTAATTATGCTCTTCCGAATATACGTAACAATCCCAATAAGCAAACTCCCTTTAGAAACCAGTGTAAGTGGAACACATGCTTACAGGTTGACATTGAAGGGCAAAAAAGAGAGATAGCATTTCCATACAGCTCCCTGTTTAACTTCCAGCCAGTTAAAGACTGAACTAAAACTGCTCAGCTCTGCCAGAGAGCTGACCACTCCCCTCTCTTTATACAGATCTCTTCTAAAACATGACCACTTTGGCCTGAAGTCCCATCTGTTTACATATAAAGAAAAGGCCTCTCAAAATCCTTTTCATCTCTGTATCAAACCAGACTGATCGGAGCCCAGATTGGTTTATTACACCTGTGAAAAAAATCAAGGACAGAGTCTCCTTGAGCCACGGAACAGCTTTTAGGGGGGAAAAGGGACTAGCTTTGTGGCAATGTCCGTTACAGCCTGTTGAAAGACATTGATGGTACAATGGATATTTTTTGGTTGACAGATTAAAGGGGAGAGGTGTTCTCCCTCAACTTAAATAAATACCTCCAGAAGGAATAGGCAAATCAAAATTAACAATAGATAGTCTGGCAATCATATAATGAAAATGTTGAAGTGGGAAGGGAAACTTCAATAAGACCATGAACATTATAATGGTGAAGGCCAAGATACCAAGATGTTGGTACAAAATGTAGAGCCCCCAAGATTAACAGAAACATACACTTTGTGGGATCACAACTGAATAGAGAGAAAAGTTAGGGAATTGGTTTAACTCAGTTGGCTGGATTATTGGTTTAGAGAGCAATGTGAAGTCAACAGCTTGGATTCAATTTGCATCACCTGTTTGAGGTGGAGAGGAATTTCTTAAGTGTGTACAAGACAAGTTTCTGATTCAGTATGTGGATGTGCCTACTAGAGAAGATGCAAAACTTGACCTACTCTTGGGAAATAAGGCAGGGCAGGTGACTGAGGTTTCAGTGGGGGAGCACTTTGGGGCCAGCGAACATAATTCTATTTGTTTTAAGATAGTGATGGAAAAGGATAGACCAGATCTAAAAGTTGAAGTTCTAAATTGGAGGAAGGCCGCTGAGATCTCCTTACAAGTTTGTTTCTCAATTTCCCTTTGACTATTGGGAGGTCTATAATATAATCCCAATAAGGTGATCATCCCTTTCTTATTTTTCAGTTCCATCCAAATAACTTCCCTGGATGTATTTCTGGGAATATCCTCCCTCAGCGCAACTGTAATGCTATCCCTTATCAAAAATGCCACTCCCACTCCTCTCTTGCCTCCCTTTCTATCCTTCCTGGAACATTAAGCTGCCAGTCCTGCCCATCCCTGAGCCATGTTTCTGTAATTGCTATGATATCCCAGTCCCATGTTCCTAACCATGCCCTGAGTTCATCTGCCTTCCCTGTTAGGCCCCTTGCATTGAAATAAATGCAGTTTAATTTATTAGTCCTACCTTGTCATTGCCTGCCCTGATTGTTTGACTCACTTCTGTTCTCAGCTGTACCCATCTCAGATTGATCTCTTTCCTCACTATCACCCTGGATCCCCACCTCCCCCTCCTCCCGCCCCCACCCCGCCTTACTATTTAAATCCTCCCAAGCAGTTCTAGCAAATTTCCCTACCAGTATATTAGTCCCCTTTCAATTTAGATGCAATCCGTCCTTCTTGTACAGGTCACTTCTACCCCAAAAGAGATTCCAGTGATCCAAAAATGTGTTTCCTTCTCCCATACACCAGCTCCTCAGCCATGCATTCATCTGCTCTCTCCTCCTATTCCTGCCCTCACTAGCTCGTAGCACTGGGAGTAATCCAGATATTACTAGCCTTGAGCACCTCCTTTTTAAATTTCTGCCTAACTTTCTGTAATCTCCCTTCAGAGTCTCAACCTTTTCTCTTCCAATGTCGTTGGTTCCAATGTCGACAATGACCTCCTGCTGGCCTCTCTCCCCCATGAGAACATTTTGCACCCTCTCTGAGACATCCTTGATCCTGGCACCAGGGAAACAACACACCATTCTGATTTTTCTCTGCTGGCCACAGAAACGTCTGTCTGTACCTCAGACTACAGAATCCCCTAACACAATTGATCTCTTGGAAGCTGATGTACCCCTCGTTGCATTAGAGCCAGTCTTAATTCCAAAAACTTGGCTGTTCGTGCTGAGAATCCTTCACCCCTACATTTTCCAAAACAGCATACCTGTTTGAAATGGGTATATCCACAAAAGACTCCTGCCCTAGGTGCCGACCTCTCTCACCCTTCCTGGAGTTAACCCATCTATGTGACTGTGTCTGAGACTTTCCCCCCTTCCTATAACTGCCATCTATCACATATAGTTGCTGTTGCAAATTCCTCATCGCTTCTATCTGTCTCTCCAACCGATCCACTCGATCTGATAAGATTCACATCCAACAGCATTTATGGCAGATATAATCCGCAGTAACCCTTAAACTCTCTTTAAACTCCCACATCTGACAAGAAGTACATATCACTGCAAAGGCCATTTTTGCTCCTTCACAATCTACAGGCCCAGAAAATAACACTGTCTTATCCCTCTACAAACACTGCCCCATGTTAAATTAATAGCTATGGCTTATATTTTAAGTTTAATCAAGAGACTTATCTCCAAAAACATATAATCAAGAAAGAATCCACTATACTCACTACTGCAGCCTTTCTTTTGGACAGACTTAAAACAACAATTAACTTATCTGATTCTGTGCTGTGAACTTTGCCCAAAAGTTTCTCCAAGATTAGTTGTGAATTTCACTGTTTGTTAATTTTCCAAAATGCACTCCGATTGCAGGTTCTCTCTCTCTCCTGCACTGTCGATTAGATTAGATTAGATTACTTTACAGTGTGGAAACAGGCCCTTCGGCCCAACAAGTCCACAACGACCCGCCGAAGCGCAAACCACCCATACCCCTAACCTAACACTACGGACAATTTAACATGGCCAATTCACCTGACTTGCACATCTTTGGACTGTGGGAGTAAACCGGAGCACCCGGAGGAAACCCACGCAGACACGGGGAGAATGTGCAAACTCCACACAGTCAGTCGCCTGAGGCGGGAATTGAACCCGGGTCTCTGGCGCTGCGAGGCAGCAGTGCTAACCACTGTGCCACCGTGGCACTTATCCACAAACTCCATCAACAAACACATCGACCTGGACCCAATATACCAGCCACTACAGCGGACAGCTGAAACTGACAACCGGAAGCGGCAGGGACAGGCCACTATAAATGCCAGAGGAAACACCACAGAAGCGCTTCACAGGAGGCTCCCAAGCACTGAGGATGTCACCTAGACAGGGGATGAAACGTTTGCAACAAAAACTTCCAGCTCGGCGAACAGACCCACAGCAACGAGCACCCGAGCTACAAATCTTCTCACAAACTTTGAACATCACACTCTGTGTGAAAACATTACATCTTAGGTCCCTTTTATATCTTTCCACTCTCACCTTAATCCTATGCCCTTTAGTTTTGGACTCCCCTACCCTGGGCAAAAGACCTTGACTATTCACCCTATCCATGACCCTGATGATTTTATGAACTTTTATGTGGTCACCCCTTAGTCTCCAATGCTCTAGAGAAAATAGCCCAGCCGACTCAACCTCTCCCTATAGTTCAAACCCACCAAACATTGACAACATTCTTGTTGAATCTTTTCTGAACCCTTTTAAGCTGCACAACATCTTTCCTATAGCAGGGAGATCAGAATTAAATGCAGTATTCCAAAAGTGGCCTAACCGATGTCCTGCAGAGCTACAACTTAACTTCCCAACTCATATACTCAATGCACTGACCAATAAATACAAGTGTATCAAATGCTTTCTTCACTACCCTGTCTACTTATAACTGCACTTTCAAGGAACTATGAACTTGCTCTCTAAGGTTTTTTCATTCAGTAACACCCCCCAGGTCATTATCATTAAGTGCATAAGTCCTGCCCTGATTTGCCCTACCAAAATGCAAGACCTCATAGTTATCTAAATTAAACTCTATCTGCCACTCCTTGGCCCATTAGATCAAGGTCCCATTTAACTCTAAGGAAATCTTTCTCGCTGTCCACTACACTTCAAATTTTGGTGTCATCTGAAAATTTACTAATGATACCTCCTATACTCACATTAAAATCATTTATATAAATGACAAAAATCAGTGGACCCAGCAACGACCCTTGTGGCACACCACTGGTCACAGGTCTCCAGTCTGAAAAGCAACCATCTACCATCACCCTCTGTCTTCTACCTTCAAATCAGTTATGTATTCAAATGGCCACTTCTCCCTGTATTCTATGTGATCTAGATCTGATTTGATGTTGTTCTGATTTTTGAAACCATTTATTATCTCATATAATTCTACAAGATCAACTTGTAGTTGGTTCTCATGAAAATTGAAAACTGATTATTTCTCCAATGCTTTTTTGACTCAGACCCGCCTGCAGTGGATGCCAACATCATAGCTCTTCTCTAAATTACCTCCAAAACTGCAATGTCTTGTTGTACGGAAATGGGTGGAGAACTGAAGATAAATAAGATTGGTGATTGACTGAACCTTTCTCAGAAGTATATCTCACTGTCTAGTTGAGTAATTAAGCTTTGTCAATTTATGTACTTCAGTTAATCAGAATAGGCATAGTGAAAACTAACATTCCATGACATTGTCCTTTAGTTTCCTCATTGTCATTTACATTAACTATTGTCATCTTCCTGTGCACACTACTTCACCCTTGTCTGTATTTATTTGAATGTGCTATTATTCTAGCTTATAGTTCATGATCCATTTTCTCAGTTTTAACTAGATTGGGTTGTCTATACATTTCACCGGCTTGCAGTGAGATTCTGAAAATTTGATATTAATGCGAGTTAGAAATAATAGATGCCAAACTGAAAACCCTGGGGCTTTTCCCTTCATCCTGTTACAGTTTTCCTAACAACTAACAACTGATTTGTGCCCTTCAGCAATTTCATATCTATTCCTAAGTATTACACAGGATCTCACAAGATGCAACAAATACCATGCAGCCATTAAGTAATGAGCTATCAACTACCTTTCAACATTGTGGTTAATATATGATTTAACACTGGATAACTGTTCAATTAAGGCATGTTAATTTTTATACTATTTGAATCCAAGCTTATCGATATGGAAGTAAAACTGCCATTGTAATTATAGAGTCACAGAGTCCTACAGCACAGAGACAGGCCCTTTATCCCAAACTAGTCCATGCTGACCAAAATATCCATCCACGCTAACATCATTTTCTTGAACTTGGTTTTATCCTTTTAATCCTATCTTTTCCATGTATTTGTCCAATGTCTTTTAAATATTGATAATGTACCTATCTCAACCACTTCCGTTGGCAGCTCATTCCATATGCGTACCACTCGCTGCGTAAAATAAGTTGCCCCTCGGATTCCCTTTTATTTTTTCCCCATTAACCTTAAACTGATACCCTCTAGTCCTTGATTCCCAACCTTGGGAAAACGACTGAGAGCATTCATCCTACCCATGCCTCTATAAGGTCTCTCTTCAGCCTCCTATGCTCTAAAGGAAAATGTCTGAGCTTGTCCAACCTCTCCCTATAACTCAGACCATTGAGTACTGGAAACATCCTTGTAAATTTCTTCTTCAGTATTTCCAGTTTAATAACATCCTTCCTATAGCAAGGTGATCAAAACTGAACACAATACTCCAAATGCAACTTCACCAATGTCCTGTACAACTGCAACATAACTTCCCAACTTATATACTCAATTCACTGACTGATGAATGCCAAAAGCCTCCTTCACTGCCCTGTCTACCTTCACTTTCAGAGAACTGTGAACCTGAATTCCAAGATCCCTCTGTTCCACTACACTCCTTAAGACCCTACCATTCACCATGAAACTCCTATCATGATTTGACTTACCAAAATGCAAGACCTCACACTTATCTATATTAAACTCCAATTTCTATTTCTCGGCTCACTTGCCCAGCTGATCAAGATCCTGCTGCAATTTCTGTTAACCTTCCTCACTGTCCACGATACTGCCTATTTTAAATTTACTAATCATGCCTTGTACATTCTCATCCTAATCGTTGATATAGATAACAAATAGCAATGGGCCAACACCAACCCATGAAGCATTCCACTAGTCACAGGCCTCCAGTCCGACAAACATCCTTCCAATATTACCCTCTGCTTCCTCCCATCAAGCCAATTGTATATCCAATTTACCAGCTCACCTTGAATTCCATATGGTCTAACCTTTCAGAGCAGCCTTCCATGGGGAACCTTATCAAAGGCCTTACTGAAATCCATATAAACTACATCTATCACCCTGCCCTCGTCAACCTTCTTGATCACTTACTTGGTGACCTCTTACTCACAAAGCCATGCTGACTACTCCTAATCAAATCCTGTCTTTTCAAATTTATATATATCTTATCCCTCAGTAACTTACCCACCACAGGGATTTTCTTTGCAGCCCTTCTTGAATAAGCACAACATTTGTTATCCTCTCATCTTCTGGGAACTCAGCCGTGGATAACAATGATGCAAAAATATCAGCTAGGACCCTGGCAATTTCTTCTCTAGACTCTTGCAGTGTTCTTGGATAAATCCTGTACTGTGATATGGACTGTCCCTAAGATATCACCAGAAAGTTCCCAAGTCCGCATGTCTTTTTCCATGGTAAACACAGAGAAGTATTCATTGAGAACCTCGTTCATCTCCTGCGGTTCTACACATATGTATACTTTGGTCCTTGAGGGATCCTATTCTCTCTCTGATTATTATTTTTCTTTTAGTATATTTAAAGTACTTCTTTTGATTCACACTAATCGTCTCAGCCAAGGTGATCTCATAACCACCTTCTTCACCTTCCTGATTTCCTTCTTCAGTAAACCCCAGTATTTCCTATATATTTCCAAGGATTCCCTTGATCGCAGTTGCTTGTACCTGAACCACACCACCTTTTTTTGGTCAATGCCTCAATTTCTCCTGTCATCCAGGGTTCCCTATTCCTACCAATCTTGCCCTTCACCCTCACAGGAACATATAGATCTTGAACTCTAGCTATCTCACTTTTAAAGGCCTCCCACTTGCCGGATGTCCCTTTGCCTACAGACAAACTATTCCAATCAACACCTACAAATTCCTGTCTAATTCCATCAAAATTCACCTTCCCCCAATTTAGAAGTTGAACTTGTGGACTAGTTTTGCCCCTCTCCATAACTATTTGAAAATTAATAGAGGTATGGGCACTGGCCCCAAAGTGCTCGCCCACGGTCACCACCATCACCTGTCCTGCCCTAGTTCCCAACAGTAGGATGAGTTTTGCCCCTCCCCAAGCAGGACCCTCCACCTACAGCTTGAGGAAACTTTCTTGAACACACTTAACAAATTCCATCCCATCTAAACCCTTAACACATTGACAGTCCCAGTCTATGTGAGGAAAATTAAAACCCCCTACTATGACAACACTATTGCTCCTGCAAGTTTCCCCAGTCTCCCTGCATAGATGTTCCTCTAATTCCCATTGACTATTTGGGGGCCCATAGTATAATCCCATTAATGTCACCATCCCCTTCTTATTTTTTAGTTCCACCCACAATCCTTCAGTTATTTCATCTCTGACTACTGCTGTGATACTCACCTTAATCAAAAATTCAACCCTCCTCCCCTCTTTCCAGCACCTAAAGAACCTGTACCTTGGCACATTAAGCTGCCAGTCCTACCCCTTCCTTAGCCATGTTTCTGTAATGGTTATAATATCCCAGTCCCATGTATCCATCCATGCACTAAGTTCAACAGCCTTACCTGTCAGCCCTCTTGCATTGAAATAAATGCAATTTAACCCAACAGGCATTCCTTGCTCCCTGTCAAGTTCCAGCCTGATCTGTCTCTTCAGTTTACTATTTCTGATTACTGTATGTCCTTCAAGCTTGCACTGTCTCCCTGATGCTGAGGATCTCACCCCCCCCCCCCCCACCAATCTAGTTTCAAGCCTCCTTTGTAGCACTAGCAAACATGGCCACTAAGATATTGGTCCCCCTCCAGTTCAGGTGCAACCCATCCCTATTGAATAGGTCACTTCTGCCCCAGAAAAGATCCTAATAATCTAAAAATCTGAATCCCTGCCCCATGCACAAGTTCTTTAGCCACACATTAATCTGCCATATCCTCCTGTTCGTACCCTCACCAGTACGTGGCACTGGAAGTAATCTGGAGATTATCACTGGCCAGGTCCTGGTTTTTAACTTTTTTTCTTAGCTGTCTCTAATCACTCTGTGGGACTTCATCCCAGCTTCTACCTATGTTATTTGTGCCAATGTGCACAATGGCTTCTGGCTGTCCACCCTCCCCATTGAGAACATTCTGCAGCCACTCTGTAACATCCTGAAACTTGACACCTGGAAGGCAACACACCATCCTGAATTCCTGTTTGCAGCCACAGAATCTCTTGTCTGTCCCTCAAACTGTCAGGTCCCCTATCACAAAGGTCCTGTTTGCCTTTACCCTTTCCTGTTGTGCCCCAAAACCAGACGTAGTGCCACCAACTTTGCTACTGCTGCTTTTCCCTGAATGGTCACTCCCCACCTGCCGACACTCCCCCCTCCTCGCAGGATGCCTTGCTGAGGTCCTCCTTTTGGTAGCAGTGGCTGCGCTGATGCAACTCCACAACTTTTTATAAAAATTTACACAGGCAGATTTTTTCCACGTAAGTGAGTTGATCAGACTAGATCTTCACACTGCCTCTGTCTCGAGATTGCTCATGGACTAGTAATAGATCCAATATATTTGATCGGATTTGTCTCACTGCTCTGACCTTGTGGGGAGAGGTTATTCAGGTACATCGGAACAAAACTGACAGAAATAACTTAGAGTATTCCTTTGTCAGAACACAGTAATTTATACTAAAATGAAGACAAAACACAATATCCTTCCGAAGAAAGTGGAATTGATCGATTTTACACATTATTGATTACACATGATTAATCTTATTGCACAGGCTAAGAACATCAACATTTTGAGAAGCAACATTCCCATTTCTACTTGCAATCTTCTACCTCATGTGTTTTGCCCTTGTCCTCCAGGAGAAATGACTAGACTATCAAACTATAAATGTTTCTCTCTCAAAATAACTTCACTAGTCACCCATTCTAGAGAAGCTTTCATTTCCTTCCATATCTTTCATGCCATTTAAATTATCCATTTTATTTACAATTCATGTGCATTACGCAGACCTGTTTTCTAATTTATTATACTCTTGCTATCCTTATGCTTGGTTCCATGCCACAGTTGTGATCTCAGTTATTATTTGTGGACTTGTTTAAACGTTTCTGAACTAATTTGTTATTTCATCTACTGATCTTTAAGTTTCAGCTTTGTCTTCACTGATTCAAAAGTGATTGAATGGATACCTCTGAATTCTTGTGGCTCTTTCTGTTCTCCATGGTAAATGCCATTGCCGGATATTAGAGTCACCTTAAGATGCAAAAAAAGTCTCCTTTAGTTTGCCGTAATTCAAACATGTATAATGACATTTCTTCTGTAATGTATCATCAAAATTATAATCAACATAATTAAGGCTGGTGATGCACTTTCGAGTTTTCCATATGTTAGCCCAAACAACATACAGTAGTGCCTTGACTTACGAACTTAATCTGTTCCGGGACCCAGTTTGCGAACCGAAAAGTTCGCGAACTGAATCAATTTTCCCATTGTTCGGATATTTCCGGAGTCTTTTCTCTTTTTTGTCTCTTGGAGGTTGGTGATGCCAGAAGAAAACGATCCAGAGAAACTTGTTTTTTTCTTTGTTGCAGAATTTTCCGAAAATGAGACATCACATTGTCATTTAAGATGTTCACTGCTCTGCTGGTCACAGTTTGTTAGGGTGATGCCTCTCAACAAAAGCCTACACTTCACTCCATTTGCTACAAATGTCTTTGATTTGAAGACTTGATACATCTTCCCTCTTTTCTTCCTCCTCTCCAGAATGCTCCTGCTGCATAACCTTCACCAGCTCCTGTTGCAATTCAACAAGATCTTCTGTGCTGAGTTCTTGTCTGTGGTCCTCCA
Organism: Chiloscyllium plagiosum; assembly: GCF_037043375.1. Classification (NCBI taxonomy): domain Eukaryota; kingdom Metazoa; phylum Chordata; class Chondrichthyes; order Orectolobiformes; family Hemiscylliidae; genus Chiloscyllium; species Chiloscyllium plagiosum. The sequence continues at coordinate 64,823,924 of NW_028270149.1, forward strand.
CCAGCTCTGCCACATCATCCTCATCGACCTCCAAGCCCATATTTTGGCCCAGGGTCATAATCTCATTCACTACATTTACTGATGTCTCCTCCTCAAAACCCTCAAAGTCTCTCTCAGGTACATAATCTGGCCAATGTTTCCTCCAGGCCGACTGCACCATACGGAAAGAGACCTCGTTCCATGCCTTATCAATAAGGCGTATTCAGTGGAGGATATTGAAGGGGTCCTTCCAGTACTGACCAAGGGTCAAATCTGTGTCGTTGGTGACCTGGAAACACCTGGCGAACAGAACCTTCGTATATAATTTTTTGAAATTTGCAATGACATTCTGGTCAATGGGTTGGATGAGAGGAGTGGTGTTGGGAGGAAGGAACTTTACTTTTATGAAGTTGTGTTCAATGTCCAAGTCTTCTTCCAAATTTGGAGGATGGGCAGGAGCATTGTCCATTACTAGAAGACACTTAAGTGGCAAATTATTTGTTTCAAGATATTCCTTGACAGCTGGTGCAAAAACTTTTCTGTCAACCATTCCATAAAAATCATTTGCGTGACCCAAGCCTTGCTATTCGCCCTCCACATTACCGAGAGTCTAGCCTTAAACACATTATTGCGTTTAAAAATGCGAGGATCTTCAGAGTGGTAGACTAATAGAGGCTTAAACTTGCAATCCCCACTTGCATTCGTGCACAATAAAAGCGTTAACCTGTCCTTCATTGGTTTGTGGCCCAGTAGTGCCTTCTCCTCTTGGGTTATGTAGGTCCTTTTGGGCATTTTTTTCCAGAAAAGTCTGGTTTCATCACAGTTAAAAACTTGACGTGAGACATAACCTTCATCTTCGACAAACTTATTGAATTCCTTCACAAAGTCCTCTGCTGCCTTTTTGTCCGAACTAGCCGCTTCTCCATGCCTTATTACACTATGGATTCCAGTTCTTCAATGAAATTTTTCAAACCAGCCTCTTCTGGCTTTAAATTCTTCAATGCTAGCAATACTAGTACTCGGCGGTGTTGCCAACAAATCACGGTATATGTGTAGAGCCTTCTCGCAGATTATACTCTCGTTAACACTATCTCCAGCAAGCTCTTTTTGATTTATCCAAACTAATAATAATTTTTCAACCTCGTCTAACAATTTAGGCCTTTGCTTCGTTAAAATAGTCACTCCTTTAGCCACGTCAGCTGCCTTTAGTGCCTCTTTGTTCTTTAGGATAGTACAGATAGTCGATTTCGCCATGTCGTACTGCATAGCGAGATCAGATACGCGAGCACCATTCTCGTGTTTAGCTATTATTTCCTTCTTCGTTTCTACAGTAATACATTTAGGCTTCTTAATACCACTAACATGACCCACTTTTCACTTTCACCGTGGGCGACACAGTGGCACAGTGGTTAGCACTCCTGCCTCACAGCGCCAGAGATCCGGGTTGGAGTTTGCAGGTTCTCCCTGTGTCTGCGTGGGTTTCCTCCGGGTGCTCCGGTTTCCTCCCACAGTCCAAAGATGTGCAGATCAGGTGAATTGGCCATGCTAAATTGCCCGTAGTGTTAGGTAAGGGGTAATTGTAGGGGTATGGGTGGGTTGCGCTTCGGCGGGGCGGTGTGGACTTGTTGGGCTGAAGGGCCTGTTTCCACACTGTAAGTAATCTAATCTAATTTCTTGGGAGCCATAATGAGGGCTAATTTAATGCAAAAGACAAAAAAAAGCGTAAGAATGCTTGGACGTTGGATGTTCACAGCGCGTGGGCACCAAAGACGAACTGAATGAGATCACGCGGGGCCTGAGAGCTTTTGCGTTCAAAGCGCGCGTAGAAAAGCAGAACAATGACAATGAAACCACGGGCTTTTTGTGTTCGTACCTTCGTTCGTACCTTGAATTTCGTACGTACTTTAAAGCAAAATTTTACTTACAATCCTGTTCGCAAATCGATTTGTTCATGAACGGGGTCGTTCGTATGTTGAGTCGCTACTGTACATCACAAAGACTGAGTTCCCACTGAATCTGTTAGCTTGACATTTATTATCAACACTAACATTTTACAATGCTACAATATCACAGATTTACACAGATAATTTGTGTTCTGCTCTGACTGTTGCTGGCATATATTATGTAACTGATTGACTGAAGGTACTGCATCGACTCCATTGTGCAGAAAAAGTGACTGGGGTGAGGCGGATACCAGAACATCACATGTTCACATGTCATGATGCATATAACTGTCTCAAAAGTTCAAGTCTGTTTGGTCTGGAATCTATCCCAGAACAGAGATTCAGTAAAACTTGTGAATGGTGCCTACTGGTCTGCCTTACCTTGCATATCTGAAATATTTTTCTATCATGACCAGTCCATCTTATTACAACTATTACTGTTCCTTTTTCACTGTTTTGTTTATCTGTCTGGAATGTGGTAACATAACAATTGGTTGGTCTGTAACATTTCTCAGCTAACTCCTGAATACTTTTGCAGACACCATGAACTTCCTCAGGGACACTCCAACACCAATACTGTAACTACTTCATCTAGCTTCTGCTTCACACAGCTTCCCCTCTCTGATTCCTCTGTCCTGGATATGTTCCAGACCAAGAGACACTGAAGTCACAGCTTGTAAACTTCAGTCAGGTATTCCTCTGTCCTCCTAGACTGTAAGCACCAACTACGAAACCAACTTGAAATCACAGCTTGAGGAAAACTTGGCTTGACTAAAAGCAATCTCATTCTGAAATCTACCCATAATAAACCATCATTCTCAGTTTCAAACTGGAGAGAAGGCTGACAACTTCAGAAGGCGCCTGACATCTCTAAATGGAACCATGTCTTCCTACTGAGTAGGAATGGAAGAAAGCGTGTTCCACCTACCTCACGAAAGGCAGGCATAACTAGAATACATATTGTTCTATTTTATTCTGTTGGGTCTGAATAAATTAACACTCATTTGAGTGCAGTAAGCACCACCCACCATGTAATGTAGAAACTGTTAAGAGACAGACCTGAGGCTAGTGTCCTAACTGACTCTTTAATAATGTAGATCATATTCACGTGATCAGTAAATATTCCAGAAATGCAAAATAAAGCTTCCTATTGTTTACTCCACAAGATGCTTATGGTTAGACAAAAAAAGTGCCTGTCTTTATTCACACTGCACCATCTTGGGCTTGAAGATACCCATACTCTCAATCTGTGAGTGGTGGTGTGATGAGTGAAAGTATTGTTCGAACTGTGGGACTAGTCACAACTTAGTGAACTGTGTTAACTCACTTTATTGTAAATGGTGCCAACTAATTGAACTATGACTTCAAGCTTATTTTTGACACTTAGAGATTAGATTCCCTACAGTGTGGAAACAGGCCCTTCGGCCCAACAAGTCCACACCGACCTTCCAAAGAGTAACCCACCCAGATCCATTTCCCTCTGACTAATGCACCTAACACTATGATCAATTTAGCATGTCCAATTCACCTGACCTACACATCTTTGGACTGTGGGAGGAAACCAGAGCACCCGGAGGAAACCCACGCAGACACGGGGCGAATGTGCAAACTCCACACGGACAGTCGCCCGAGGCTAGAAGCGAACCTGGGTCCCTGACATGGTGTGGCAGCAATGCTAACCACTGAGCCACTGTGCTGAGAGGGAAAAGAAACATACTGACCAAGAAAATGTCAAGATAAACAAATATTGCTGATGACAGCAAAATCCACAAAACTAGCAACAACACTCAACAAAAAATTCCACAGAAAGTATTTCACACATTACGGAGCTGCATTGGACAAGAGAAATCTGCAGTTCGAAGGCAGCACCACAGGGTGTATCAGAAGGAGTTGGGCTGTGGAAACAGTCCCAAGTCTGATTTGAGCCAGTGAGCCAATCAGGTAAAGAACGTGACAAACATCCCTTATACAAAAGGAGAAACCTTAAACAGCACAGTGATTCAGGCTGCAGAGTAGTAACTTATTTTTTTTTAAGTGCTGCAGAGAACCTGGACTTTTAGAAAGGTCTAAAAGTAAGAGAACCACAAGAGAGAACTCATGTTCTGGGAAGCTGAGGAAACCAATAACTGAGACACGTAAAAGAGGTAATCACTGGTTAAAGAAGGACTCAATTCTAATGTAACACAGAAATTTTTTGGGAGACAGGAACAACATGATAGGAACTTAGTGAGACTCTGAAGCATGAGTAAACCTCCATTACAGCTGAGAAGCAGGGAAACAAAAATGTCTGTTACACTCATGAAGCATTGGAAAACCTCTATTGGAAAAGTAAAGCATTAAGAAAAAACTTTCAATTAAGTATAAAGAATGAGAACCACTATTTTTGTCAACGTTTTGGTAAAAGGTGATAAAATATCTAATCACATTAGAAACTATGGTATCAGAAATAGCATTGCAAGGAAGATTTAATTTCAAATGTGGGCCAAACAGAACACAAAACTGGACACGCTGGAGAAAACAATTGAACTATGGAATGGTTTCCAACCTGATGCCAGGATGGAAGTTGAACAAGTTAATATACTTCTGCACTCTATTGGGAGTATAGCAGATGACATTATTAATCAATGAGGGATAAGTTAAACATCAGACAAATCTGAAAAAGTATGGAAAGGTTTTGACAATCATTTCAGCCTGAAAATTGATTAAATTATTGAAAGGCCAAAGTGTATTAAAAGAGAACAACATCCTGATGAAGCCATAGCAGACTTCATTAATGATCTTTGCAGGCTAGTGGAAAAATGTGACGATAGTGACTTCAGGTCAGAATTCTTAAGTAACTAGAATGTTGCATTGATCACTGACAAGCATTTCTTTTGTCAGATCTATTACAGGTAATGGCAATTTTGGACAAGTCAATTCTCTCAGTAACTAATAGGGCTCTTGTGGTGCAGTGATAATGTCCATACCTCTGAGCCAGGAGGGCTGGGCTCAAGTACCACCTGCTCTAGTGGTGTGTAATAATGCCATCTCTGAGCAGGCTGATTAGAAAATATTCCTTCAATCATTGGCACACTCTTGTGAGCACATTCAATGTGCCTTTTATGAAAGAACATAGGTTTAAGGCAAGAGGGAAAGACTTAAAAGAGACCTGAGGGGTAACCTTTTCACATAGAAAGTGATGCATGCATGAAATGAGCTGCCAAAGGAGGTGGTAAAGGCAGGAACAATTACAACATTTAAAAGGCATCTGGACGGGTAGATAAATAGGAAGGATGTGGAGGGATATGGGCCAAGTGCTGGCAAATGGGACAAGTTCAGTTTAGGATATCGGTCAGGGCAAATGAGTTGGACTCTATAATTACACACAAAAGGGGACAAAAACACTTTTATTCTACACAAGAACTATTTGAAATGATCATATAACAAATATCAAAACTAAGTATTCAACTCTTACCCTCCACAGCAATCTTGCAGCTTATGAAGGATCATCATATTTCCATGTATAAGTTGCTTGCTCAATCTGTACTGGACGTTTCTTCTTACTAACTTCCAAACACCTGAAGAGCAAAATTATGGTTTTGTTTTATATCCTTACCTTCCAGCAGTTTTCAATGAAGTCACCAATGACTCATGTAAACTCCAACCTGCTTGTCCAATCTTTCCTCATCGGGCAAACTCCAGGTTTGAGTCAACTAACTTCGTTAAACCTCTTACAATGTGTTTATATTCATCCATAAGTAAAGTAATCAATACTGTGCAAAGTACTCCAGATGCAATCTTATTCAGTGTTGTATAACTGAAGTATAACCATCCTACTTTATGCTCAATTCCCTTCATGATAAACTAGAACATTCTCTTAGCTTGCCTAGTTACATGCTGTAACTGCAATGCCAACATTTTGCAATTCATACATGAGAACCTCAGATTCCACTGAATCTTAGAGCTCTGCAATCTTTCATCATTTAGTGAAGGTGCCTCTTTCTTTTGTTTTTAATGGACAATTTCAAACTTTCTCCACACTATAGTCCATTTGTCACATCCAAGCCACTTCCTTTAAGAATCTTGGATGGAGTCCATTCTGGACCTGGGTAGTTGTCAGTCCAAAGCTCCAACAATTTACTAAGTAGTACTTCTCCGGTGATTGTGATTTTCTTGATTTCCACCAGCCCTTCCATTTCCTGATTTATCATGGCTTCTGGGATGTTTCTTGTATCCTCTACATTGAAGGCATGTGCAAAAGATCTGTTCAATTCATCTGCCATTTCCTTCTATTCCATTATTAATTCTTCATTCTAATGTATGGGATCAGCACTCACTTTATTAATTCCTTTTATCTTTACATATTGATAGCAACTCGTTCTGTTTGTTTTTAGCTTTACTCACGCTTTTCACTGCTCTTTAATAAGTTTTGGTTACGTTTGATGTTTCTATTCTGTCCAATCTTCGGATGTACCACAGCTATATTCTTTTTTTCAAAGTTTGATATTATCGTTAACATTTCTAGTTAAGCAAGGATTGTGAGGTTGTTGGAATTTTTCTTACTCATCAGAATATTGTTATTCTGAAATTTTCAAAATTTCTCCTGAGATGCCTGTCAGGGCATCTCAGTTGACCAATCCTTTAACCTAATTTGGCAATTCTCTCCAGACAGCTCTGTTTTCATTCCCGAACTGAGTCACCTCTCCACATTTTCATAATTTTTTGTCATTCATAAATGTCCAGACAAGCTGAAAGAACTCCAAACACAGGACTAGCTGCATGGAAAACAGTGTAATTAACATGCCATTGAGAGAACTAAGTGATTTCATAACCAATAGATCAGATCGAGGTTAAAAATCACACAACACTAGGTTATAGTCCAACAGGTTTATTTGGAAGCACTAGCTTTTGGAGCACTGCTCCTTCATCAGGTGGTTGTCACCTGATAGTGGTTCATCACAACCACTTGCTGAAGGAGCAGTGCTCCAAAAGCTAGTGCTTCAAATTAAACCTGTTGGACTATAGCCTGGTGCTGTGTGATTTTTAACTTTGTACACCTCAGTCCAACACTGGCACCTCCAAATCAGATCAGATTGAAGCTTTGCAGTTTTGCATATCCAGTCATGAATGGTGATGAACAATTAAACAACTAACAGGAAGTGGAGGCTTCAGAAGTATCCCCATCTTCAATTATGGGGGAGCCTAGCAAATATAAAATTTAAGGCTGAAATTTGATTCCAAATGAGTCTGTAATCCATCTCAACTTCCTGTTGAGGTCCTTAGCATCGCAGTTGCCAGTTTTCAACTAATTCAATTCACTCTGTGTGATATCAAGAGACACAGGATGCTATAAAGGTTATGGGCCCTTACAACATTTCACCAATATTACTGAAGATTGTGCTCCTGAACTAGTTTCTGCCAAGCCAAGCTGTTCCAATAGATTTCCAAATTTGCCATCTAACCAAAAATTGGCCCAGTATGTCTTTTGCGCAAAATGAAGGACAATCTAACTCGGTCAATTTCTGCCATATGTATAAACTCTGGATCAACACCAACATGATGGAAGAGTCGTCAATTGTTATCAAACAGCACTTACAAAGGCATAATCCACTCGCTCACACTCAGTTTGGTTTCCTTAAAGGCTTCTCAGCTCCTGACCTTATTGCAGCCTGGGTTTAAACTGGATAAAGAGCTGAACTCCTCAGGTGAGGTGAAAGATAGCATTGACTCAGTACAGCATCAAACAAATCTAGAAAAACTCAAATCAATGAGATTCAGGGACAAAAAGTCTTTGCTGGTTGGAGTCATACCTGGCACAAAGGAAGATGATTGTGGTTGTTCGAGACCAATCATCTCAACACTCAAGATGTCACTGCAGGACTGCCTTGAGTAGATATTTTCTGATCAATTTGTTCAATTGTAAATCAGCGCTATCAGCAAAATTTATTTTTTTCATTTCCAACTGCACTGCTGTCTCAGTTCTTCTGTTGCTGAAACCCTTCTCCATGGTGTTCCTACATACAGACTTGACTATTTTAATGTACTCTTAGCTGGGCTCTCACATTTTACCCTCCATAACGTTAAATTAATCCAAAACCCTGCTGCTCCTGCATCTTCCTGTTCCAAATGCTATTCATCCATTCACCCCACCCCCACACCTGCAGAACTATATTGACCCCCATTTAAGAGATACCTCAATTTGGTCAATTAATGGCCAGATGACAGAATTGATAAGCAGATGTTTGGTTGGCCAAGAATCAGGTTCACTCCCTGATTTTTAGGTCAAAGGATATTATTTTTAGTGTTTTTTTAAATTAAGCACTTTGGAGAAATTGAATTACATTAATGGTTCTGCTTTAAGCTAAGTTGCAGGTGTTGTTAAATATTGACACTGTAAACTTAAGAATGAAGTAGTACCTTTACTATATAGGGAGGTATAAATTGTAATCTAAATAAAATACATTAAATAATTTGTAAATAGCTTGCAAACTCATTGTTCATCTCAGACTATGCAATTGATCTAACACCAATTAAGAGATGCATATCCAAAACGGAAAATAATTCAAATAAAACATTGTCGTATTGTGGAAGAAGCAATATTATATTTTTTGCTTTGACTTTAAAATGACAATTACCCCATACACCACAGGATCAGTTAAGGCTGCAGTCATAGTAATGCTTTATAAAAATAGCAAGCAATCTCATAATTTAATAGAAACTGGTTTCTGAAAGAAGGTAAAGTAATGAGCAATTAGACAATTTGCTGAAAGAGGTTACAAAAGTAATAACTGGAGAATAATGGAATAAATCAAATTGATATGAAGGTTAAGTGTACAATGGTACAAATGTTCTATATAAGTTTGATATTTTAAAGCACAAAGCAATAATTGTTACTGATTATAATGTTCAAAATATGCATTTTTAAGTAAAATATGAACAGATTAATGCCTTAGAGGCTTTGTTTAAACCAAGGTGGCCTTCATTTACTGCATGAATGGTTTAACTTTTCCACATTTTGAAGTTGCTGTTTAACAGACCTACTGAGCTAATGAAAGTCTATGAATTTCATTTCACTTGAGGGACAGGCTTGACCTCGCAACAACTGGTTTTGAACAAATCGATGGCTTCTCCACAATGTTGCTAACAGAGGATCAATTTTTAACTATCTGTACAGAATCAGGAGACAACAATATATACGACACTTTTAATTTGTGATGGAAAGCTGTAGGCAAAATCTTAAACTTCTGAATAATGATGGAATGATCTAATTTATTTCTTGCTTGCTTGTCAGGTAAGTGATTTGTACTGTCCTTGTACAGCTGCTGTTAAACTGCTTTGGATACCAAAAACCTGCATTAATTAGCTTGGTAATGACAACGGTTGATAGACTACCATGATGGAAAGTGCAAAGGAGTTAGATTCGTGAGATGAGTTTGTTCACTGTTCATTTCATCTTCTGCTTTGTGTGTGCTGTTTCTAAAATATTTTGACTTGTGGTAGGGCGGATCAATTAGTTTTGTCAAGGAATCTAGCCAAAACTAATTTATTTTAAGGTAGTCACTATAATATTTGGCCTAATGTGGGCCCAATGAAAACATTGATAGTACCTAATTTTTTTTTCAAAAAAAGGGCTTTCATTTATTTTGGAGTTGTGGAGATTTTCTATGAATGTTCACAATTCTGCACAAGGAAATCACTGACAAAATAGCAAAAAAACAAAGAAAATTACAGCACTGGAACAAGTCCTTCGGCCCTCCTCTATCTAAACCTATCACCTATTTTCTAAGGATCTATATACCTTTGCTTCCTGCCCATTCATGTATCTGTCTAGATACATCTTAAATGATGCTATTGTGCCCATGTCTACCACCTCTGCTGGCAACACGTTCCAGGCACTCACCACCCTCTGTGTAAAGAACTTCCCATGCTTTTCTCCTTTATCTTGCCCCCTCTCATGTTGAACTCATGATCCCTAGTAATTGAGTCCCCCACCCAGGGAAAAAGACATTTGATCATTCCATCACTGCTAGAAATTCCATACAAATGCCACTACACAGCTCCCATTGAAAATTTAAGTTGCAATAACGTGATATTTAAGGCTTCAAATTTGGAATCCTTATATAAAGGCAATGGACAAGACTCAAACACCATAATCAGTGAATTCAATTATCTCGTGTGAGATGTAACTCAAGTGATTTTTTTTCCCGTGGAAGGTTAATTGCTTTCAAGAATTTCTTACTGTTGAAAGTTTACAAAATTGAAATCACAATGATAATATATAAATCCTACATCTTTGTTTTAGGGGTCCTGTAATGAAGTGACTGTGTTATTAACCAGGTTTAAATCCCATTTGTCCTGCAAGTGTGTCATAACTTGTGCAAACAGGTTGCTTGTTAAAATTGGCTTTCTTTCAATCTTTTGGTAAGTTCAATGATCTGTTCAAGGACGCAGTTTGTGATTATATATACGTTTGCATTCAATATACCATAGAGACAGGTCCTCCTGGAAGATTAAAGCATTAATTGTTTATGTGGATACAATGTCACAGCGTATACATATGGTTTGGATTCTGTTCTTATTGATGTTACCTTACACTGTGTAGCTGATAGACTGAAGAAACTATATTGACTCCATCACACAGTGATGATGAGGCAAAAACTTCTTACTGGATGTCACATTTCTTAATGCCTTAAAGATACAAACCTGCCTGATCTGAAATACATGCAACAGTCCTCTCTTTTCTCTTCAAAGCTTGGAAACCCTTTTGCTGACAAACATGTACAAGAATGAATAAATTCTTTCTAAGCTTCTAGATAAGTTCTGTTGTATACATGACAGATGTAGTTGTTGTGCAGTGACCAGGATGTTACAGTGTAGCTTCACTCTGTAGTGTGTTATCTGACATCACAGGTGGATGTATATAGTTTGTCACATATGTACGGTTATGTCGGGCATGTTGTCTTCCATGTCCAAGTCGTCATTTGTGTGATGAGGATTGACAATGTACAATTCATATATGTTTTCTTTTTACAGGACTTGACCATTGCTCATCACAATATCACCCAGGCTAGATGCAATAATGCAGTATCTATTCAGAAAATCATGGGTTTGGGGTTCAAACGAAAGCCTTGAACTATTATGCCTTGTCCTGATCAAATTGGGATAACTGTATACATTATGTGGAAGGGGTACAGGAGGGAAGAAGTGACATGAGGGCTGTCAAGAGGGCAAAACATCACCTAGACTAACAAATGGATTTAACATCATCATCTGAAAATTGTAGCAGGTTGCTGTACATTTAATGATTATGGATTTCATGGTATGAACAGTATGCTCTGAGACACCTTTCAACAGACTGTAGCAAGGCAAAAAGGCATTATTTTGAACACCAATTCACATATGTCTTAGAAGGGTGCACTTGTCTCCTGTAGACTGTAGTCAGACACAATCTGTTGACATACAAAATAAATATTGAACATGGAGAGGTTATCCTTGCTTTGGATACATTGACCGGTTTATGAATTAAAAATACTTTACCCAAGTGCTCTTGTCGTTGAGATGGGACTCAGGATTCAGTTTGCATTTCAACTCAATTTTATTAACAAAACATCCCTCATTAAAATGCTATGTGAGCACTTGCCAATTTCCCAAAATACTTACTCGCTATCCAACTCTACTTGTCTGAGGATATTACCAGCACTGATTGTTGTGTTTGAACTGGGTCCTTGGATTTTCCTTCCTGTCTGATGTAGGACTGGCTCATTCTCGTGAAGATAGGTTTCACAAGGGTCAGGACAGATCTTCTCTCTCTCTCTCTCTCTCTCCAGATGGTTGGAGCTCTGCTGCTCAGACAGATTGAGTCTTTGCTGAGTCTCCATTATGGGGCTGGCTTCAAAATGTGTGTTCTTACCTCCCCGTCGCACTAGACCTTCAGGAAGTTCTGTGGCTTCTGGTCATTGACTGGTCATGAACTGGGTTCAAATTATCCAATGGGGTTGCACCAATACCTTTCACTCTTGCAAGCCAGGAGGTGTAAAGTGCACCTACTCAGGCAGTCTCGATGCCAGAAGGTCTGATCAACACTTCTCCAAAACACAGCCCTTGAGCTAATTGTAACTGGTTTCCCTTGAACCTTTGGAACCTTTTTGGTTTTGGTTTCCATTATTCTCTGTAGTCAACCACTGCTGGTTGCTGTTTAATTTAGTTTGGCAAATGTTGTCAGATCTGATTCCTCTGACTGAGAATCAATTTAGAATGTCCAATATTGAGCATGTAGTCACTTGACACTCAACATGTCAATGACAATCTCATTGATGGTATCTTCATTTTAATGTATAAAACGAAATCTGATGAAGTAGTCTTCAGAATATAATCATGTCTGTAAACATGGAAAATGAGTACAATCAGACTTTACAGCTCAGAAGAAATCTAAATTGAAATGAGAGGTTGATGAAATTGATGTACTTGATGAGTTGAGTACTATCATTATTATTGTCGGACTAATAATGGATTCCTCACCATGCTCCATATTTTCTGCATCCATGGCATGACATGTCTTGACATAGAGCTTGTGAAGTTACAACCTGTTTACCTTTGAATCTTACATTCTGGAGACTACTAACTCACCTCCGAGTTATCAGAATAAAGATACAAGCTCTAGGGCCTGATGATAGCTTTTGGGTCACTGGTTTAGGAAAAGCTTTTTGAACTAATGCAAGTGGTCATAGCTGACAAAGTTTGCTGAATCTGCTTGGCTTTGCTGTGACAAAACCATATGTGCAGTCTGCAATCTTTGATCTTGTAACTGATGGAGCTGTCATCTAATGGATGACATACAAATAACATACAGATCTGGGCATAGATGGTTCAGCTGTTTTAACAATGTGAAAGGTTTGAGGGGGTCCACCTAAATATCCAAACCAAACGTTAATGCATGGCATGTTGGATCAGTATTAATTAGTTAACACGTTGTTTTGTGGACATCATGCTGTGCCCACTTTCTGAGTATGTCTCATGTAACATACAGAACTGTGTGATATTTGCATTGACACCAGTATCAGTTTTGGTACACAATGCATGTTGGCCTTTCATTTTAATATTTATCACTTGGATGACGGCAAAGGCTTCAGCTGATCTGATGGATGTGGTGTGTCAAATCGACTACATAGAGGGTCTGCAAGTTGTTAGGTTGAGGTTACCTGTCAGATTTCATTGACACATTTGCATGCTATTTACAGTACCTTGGTCGAGTTCAATGAGCCAATCACTGATGTGATTTGTCGTATATATAGTAGTCCACATAAAATTTACCACAGACTCAGTTTATTCTTATTGAGACAGTTTATTGTCAACAGTATTTTTTAAAAAGGTACAATATCACAGACTTAGACACATAATCTGGGTTTGTGCTTACTGATGTTACCATATATTATGTTGCAAACTGACTGAAGGACTATGCTGACTCCATTATATAGAAAGGGTGGCTGAGGCAAAACAGGTACACCCATGCTGCATTTTCACATATCATGATGTCACAGAACTGTCTTAAAGGTAAAGCTCTGAATGGTCTGGAATCTATGCCATAATCAGTAAAAACTTTCGAAACAATCAAGCCTGTTATGCAAAATGCACTAGGTTTAGATGTTCTCCACCTTTTAAGAGTTCCATCTGGCCATCACTTCTTTTTACAGCATGAGTGACATACCTGACAATGCTGTTATTTCGTAACAACAAAAACACAACTGTATTTAACTGCTGCTAATAGAATTGCTCAACATGAAGAATTAAGTGGTGTGTTTAACTTTTTATAGCTACACTTTGCTATGCTTCATGTGTCAAAGAACCATCTGAAAATTGAGCATGGGATGCAATAAAATTCAATGACATGGTATGGATAGCAATGTCATTGTCATATCTCATATATTATACAAATGCATGTTTACATTAAAATGCAAATGGATTGCAAAAGCCAAGTTTTATAGAATATTGTTCTGCATATGGAATCAAATCTGTTCTGAGCTAACTGGCATGAATTTGAATAAGCCACCGTTTATACTGTTACTGTTTTGATTTCATGGCTGGAAAAGCCAGATTCCATATAGAAACTTAACTGATTATATTTTGATTGGTTTAAATTTTAAGAAAATAGTCTGTCACTGAAACATAAGCATGCAATGCTGCAGAATTTGCTTTGCAATAAAATAAGAGTGTGTTAAAAAAGAAATGAAGATAAATTAGAATAAAAAAAAGGCATACAAACTGAAAATACAATTTAAAATAAAGTACATAATAAATTTTTCATAGTTCCTGAGGACGATAGGGCTGGTCTCATATTCAAGAGAGAAATAGTTGGTGGTAATTTAACCTCAGGATCATCATGCTTTAGGCAAGAGGCAAGATTTAGAAAGGTGGGACATTCATGGTAAACTCAATCAGTGTGGAATCAAACCCACTCTGCATTACAAACTAGCCATCCAACCAACTGAACTAACTGATCTGACCACAGTCTATCATAGACATGAGCATAAATGTACTCCTTTTTCAGTAACCTCTTCTGGGTTTAATCCCAACTTTTTATTCAGGGACTAACACTAACTGCTCACACTAAGGTAACCTAGTTCACTATATAACTTCCCTTCTCTGGAGCACTGATCCATACAATCATTATGTTCCAAGGACTTCACAGACCTTCCCACTTAAAGTTAAAAGTGAAACTAAAATTCTTTCTCTCTCAGCTATGGATGTTGCCCATAAATCTTTAAACAAAGTCTCACAAGTCTCTAACAAGCCTTGAGGTTCCTTTAATTACCTCATCGGTCACAAAAAAAATTTAAAAATAAAAGTATATATTAGTGTGCAAAAACCATTTTAATCTAAAGCCAAGCCTCAAAAACTGTTTTTGAAACAAAGACATTATGGCTGTAGAAATACAAGGTTATTATTTACTTGAGACATACAAAAAATACCCCAGTTACTAACTTAAAAAGCAGAAATTCAAAATTATCGTGAACATTAAATATATGCAAACATAAATCACAATTTAGATCGCATAACAGAGTAAAATATTTCCAAATGTTATCATTTGCTTTTAACATCTGGGATTTTCACAGATGGACATGGGTTTACAAAGGAAAAAGAATGCCTTAAGATCATCACAGAAATCATCTGACAACACAGGTTAGTCAACCTTCATGAAACTAATGAGGAATAAATAAAATTGTCCGAACTTAAAATTTATCAAAAGAGCCCAAAGACTAGCCACCCTGTCAGACATGAACAAATCTTCATGTATTGTTATTATATGGTCAGTTTCACATATCGTAGATGAATTATATCACCGAAATTATCGAGTTAGGAAACTATCAACCCTGAACGTTAAATTCAGGTTGTATTTAGAAAACCTGCCTTTGGTAGAGCTGAAGAAATGGAGTTGTGCCTGCAGAAAGCTCTTTCACCCACAAAAGAAAACACTCAGTGACAACATCAATTGGAGAAACATGCAAACTCCGAGAATCTAAAAATATCTGTTACATGCATTGCAGCTGAATATAAACAACTATAGTCAAAGGTTATAACCTCTATGCCTGAAGGACACCCTAAAACCTTTAACTGGATATTCCTTTCATTTTCCTTTTGTGTTGGACTCCCTTTTGTTTAACTTCATATCTGCACATATGTATGCTTGATATTGATTCTTTATTCTTATTATTATTTATTTTTCTTGAGGTTAGCAGATAATGGAATTTTTCTTTAAGTTACTCAAAACAACCTTGGAATTGAATCCCAACTGACAAATAGACACTGGGTAACTGCATTTCTATTAGAGAAAAGTACAGCATCTTGCTAAAATGTTCTAAATCGTGTTGTGGCCAATGATAAGATTGTAATGAGGAGAGCCAATTGATGTCCCCATGCCTAATCATAATACAGGGATTGTTATTTACATAAAACCAAAAGGTATTACACATTTTACCATTAAAACTAGCTTGACATTTTTATTCAACACAATATATGTTTTCAATTTTGACTTCTAAGGATTAACATTAATTTTTTCAGACATTTACAAATGCTCCTATTGAACATATTTTGTTTTCATTATTATTTTAATAGACTCTGTTAGCTACTTCAAGTGCAATTATAGTTTCTAATCGTTACTAAAATAATTTGAATTTATCAACATACTTAGAGGTATTCTCCTAAACAGACAAATGATCATTGATAATGTAGTCACAGTTTGTCACTACCCCTTCAATCACCAACGACAAATGTTTTACATGTCTACAGATTAATTTTGTCAGTGATATATGATGCCATTAAAATGGCATCAGCATGCGCAAAATATGAGAGCTCTTACAGGTTTGTACAACATATGTAAACATCTGAGATCATACAAAATTCAGTGTTTGTACTTGATGCATTCACCACATGTACAGGATATTACTCATTTTGTGCAATCAAACTAATGACAAATATTGTCTCTCTATTAACCGTATTCCTTCTTCTGCTCGGGTGGGATTTATTTTTAGAATATTTATAGCGTACATGAAATACTGTCAAGGTGTAATTTGCATTATAGTTTATGCAGCTGCTAGATTGGCTAAAACATCTGGATGAATTAAGAGAGTGGTGGACTACTATAAATTTTCAAATCTAAATTCCACTGGTAAATAGTTCACATTATACTGGATTCTCTTTCATTATTTGTGCATCATTTTTCTTTCACATGTCTAGCTTTGTCACGATATGGAGGCATTTTCAGGATAACAACTTGTAACTAGTGGTGTGCCACAGAGTTCAGTGCTGGGGCCACAATTATTTTCAATATATATTCAGGACTTGGAAATGGTGAGGACTGCAGATGCTGGAAGTCAGAGTTGATTAAGTGTGGAACTGTAAAAAGCACAGCAGGCCAAGCAGCATCAGAGGAGCAGGAGAGTTGACGTTTTGGGTCAGGACGCTTGATCAGGACTTAGATGAGGAAAGTCAATGTGCTATCGCCAAGTTTGCAGATGACACAAAAATAGGCAGGAAGGCAAGTGATAATGATGACATAAGGAGTCCATATTAGGGATTTGGACAAGCTTAAGTGAGTGGGCAAAAACTTGGTAGATAGAATATAATGTGGAAAAATGTGAGATTATGCACTTTGGTATAAATAATAGAGGAGCTGAAGATTATTTAAATGGACAGAAACTGCAAATAGCTGCAGCACAGAGGGATTTGGGGACTGGCATCTTTATGTTATGAAGCAAAAGGGCTTTCACCCAACATGATTGTCCAGAGTACTCCCAGTGACAAAATAAATGGTTTCATGGAAAAGATTTCAAAAAGTTAAACATTATATTGACTCTTGGCTTTTTGGTGATGCTTCAAGATAAAGATTATTGAAACATAAGAGTTAAATGGAGCCGAAATAGATATTTGTGATTCATGTTTACCCATGTAAAATATGACTGTTGCAGGTTTAATAAACCTATTAGAAATTGCATATGATGTCAAATTACAGACAAGGATTTTGACATTTCCACAAAGTTAGAAACAAATATTGTTAATTAGTCTTCTAATTAGGTTCGAGTAGAAAAGCATACAAAGGTTATATATACAAAAAAGGATTTGCAGCACTGAAAATCCAAGCTCAGCAAAATGATTAAAATGTATTTTTTGATTAGACTCAGCACATCGAAGTTCAATACAGTACACCTGGTCCTGCATTAGGTTTCGAATCTGGAATTCCTGAAACATAGTTAAAATTACCTTTTCTCCTATTGAATATGCCCTTGCATTTGCAATAGTTAGGAGAGCAGGCAAAAAAGTATCAAACTCAATGGATTTGGAAAGTGATGTTGAAAGAGTTTTGGTAAATTGCTTCAATATGTATCTTGAAACGAAACTGATCCACCCTAATCACATTGAATGGCAAATTAGACTGAAGAGTTTGAATAGCCCATAAGGAGTCATAGAGATGTACAGCACGGAAACAGACCTTCAGTCTAACTTGTCCATGCTGACCAGATATCCCAATCTCATCTAGTCCCACTTGCCAGCACCAGGCCTATATCCCTCCAAACCTTTCCTATTTATATACCCATCCAGATGCCTTCTAAATGTCGCAATTGTACCAGCCTCCACCACTTCCCCTGGCAGCTCATACCACACACGTACCACCCTCTGTATGAAAAAGTTGCTCCCTAGGTCTCTTTTACATCTTCCCCTCTCACCCTAAACCTATGCCCTCTAGTTCTGGGCTCCCTCACCCCAGGGAAAAGACTTTGTCTATTTGTCCTATTTATGCCCCTCATGATTTTATAAACCTCTATAAGGTCACCCCTCAGCCTCTGAAAACAGCCCCAGCCTGTTCAGCCTCACCCTATAGCTCAAACCCTCCTGGCAACATCCTTGTAAATCTTTTCTGAACCCTTTCAAGTTTCACAACAACTTTCCAATAGGAAGGAGACCAGAATTGCATGCAATATTCCAAAAGTGGCTGAACCAATGTCCTGTACAGCCGCAACATGACCTCCCAACTCCTATACTCAATACTCTGACCAATAAAGAAAGCATACCAAACACCTTCTTCACTATCCTACCTACTTGTGACTCTACTTTCAACGAGCTATGAAACTGCACTCAAAGGTCTCTTTGTTCAGCAACACTCCCCACGACCTTACCATTAAGTGTATAAGTCCTGCTAAGTTTTGCTTTCCCGAAATGCAACACATCGATTTATCTAATTAAACTCCATCTGCCACTTCTCAGCCCATTGGCCCATCTGATTAAGATCCTGTTGTAATCTGAGGTAAGCTTCTTTGTTGTCCACTACACCTCCAATTTTGGTGTCATCTGCAAACTTACTAACTATAACTCCTATGTTCATATCCAAATCATTTACTCTTTCTTTGCATGCTTGCAAATGATACACCGTTCTGTTACTGCAGTTCGGTAGAGGGACAGAATTTTGATGATTGATTGGCTGCTAATCAAGCAGTTTGTTTCTGTTCTGGATGGTGTGAAGCTTTTCAAGTGATGTTGGAGTTGCTACAGTCAACAATTAACTCATTTGATCCATCTGAGAATAGTACTTTCACAGGTAGTTCTTTACACATCTCTGCCACAACATTCACTGCTGGATATAATGGCCACACCTTGCCCATAGCTGTTCAAGTTGACAATACTTTCAAAGGATTTGCTTGTGGTTCCTTCACCATAACAGTCATTGTGAAAGAGAAACAACAGTCATATTTAAATGTATAATGCAATCTTATGATAATGAGTCAAATTAGTAGTGTGGCTCCTTTACCTTGCTAGAATTAATACACTTCCATGCACATGGACCAATCCTCTGAAAACAAAAGAAATATGTTTTGGCCATGCATTATTTTGAATTATCCAGCAGCCTGGGAAGCCTATAGTTCCCATTTGCTTTCTAAATGGGAGCACCTCAGCTAATCACTCGACCTGCTAGCCAATCAGTGCCATTTTCACCTAAATTGTTGTGATCCCTTGATGTCTGGCATTTTTGCATTTGGTCCTGATGACTGCAAGACAAAACAATTCAGCAACACATATCAATGTTCACAAGATTCAATATCCAGGGTACAAATGTGGGCGGCACGGTGGCACAGTGGTTAGCACTGCTGCCTCACAGCGCCAGAGACCTGGGTTCAATACCCGCCTCAGGCGACTGACTGTGTGGAGTTTGCACGTTCTCCCCGTGTCTGCGTGGGTTTCCTCCGGGTGCTCCGGTTTCCTCCCACAGTCCAAAGATGTGCAGGTCAGGTGAATTGGCCATGCTAAATTGCCCGTAGTGTTAGGTAAGGGGTAAATGTAAATGTAAATGTAGGGGTAGGGGTATGGGTGGGTTGCGCTTCGGCGGGGCGGTGTGGACTTGTTGGGCCGAAGGGCCTGTTTCCACATTGTAAGTAATCTAATCTAATCTAATCTAATCAAATGAGTGACATGTACTTTATCATTCAGAGGACTGCAACAACAATCAGGAGTTTATATAAACTACATGGAATTTCATTCCATCAGTAGATGGTTGGGTTGGAGTCAAAAGAAGATACTCTTCAAAGTGAATGAAATGTATCCAAATTACAAGATTACAAGTCAACAATTAAAAATAAATCAAACTTTTGAGGAGCTACAAGAAGTTTAACATGGATTGATAAAGAATTAAGTTCAAAATAAAAACACATTTTCACCTTTAACTACTCTCTCATTTCTGTTAATTTCTCAATTTTTCATCACATTTTTTCCAGCAGAAACAGATTATTCAGAAGAGAAAATCCTTGCTCTGATGGAATAACAGAAATTAGATATTTCTTTGCCACTAACCTCATCACTAGACTCCATGAAATATATTTTAAATTGACACACATTATAATGGTGTTTGGCCTGATGTGTAATGCCAAGTTGACAGGCATGGGTTCACTGACAATTCAAATCTTATATTAAGGAAAAATTAATGGATTCAATATTAATTTGTGGTCAGCCACTCAGATTATCCCTTAATTCTGACTTAATTTAAATTTGACACCCTGAAAATGCCAAATAGAAGACCTGAAAGAGTGTCACCTCACTCAGACACAAAGGGAGAAGAGGTCACAGTGGGGAAGAGGAAATGAATTACTAAAGAGATAAGCCAGTGTTTTTGACCAGCCAGAATACACTCCACCCTTTGATTCCTGCCACTCCAAAGGTATAATCCTTTTTTTTCGAATATATTCTTGCCTGCATCCAGTTTGGAGCATCAGCACAAATTCTTGTTTCAGTCTATCCCATGGGTTTACATTGTTTTATTACATTCAGTTTGTATCTTAGATTAAATGACACCAATTCACTGTAAAATAATTATTGACTGAAGTGAGCTAAACAGATCCTGTAAATGCCAACGACATTATTTAATGTACAGTCTTAGAACTCTTCTATGTGTAAAAGACCATGAAGCCATATAGGAATCAGTGGATCTAAGTAAATAAGCAGAATGAAGGTGGTGAGTTTATGTATGAAATGATTTGCAAGAAAAGTAAAGAAAGGGAAAATGTTTAAACTCAAAAGATTATTTGCTGCATGTTATTTTATTTAGAGAGGGAGAATGATAAAGCAACACAAAAGTTTTCCATTCTAATTATCTGCTCATACATTTGTGAGAAATATTAATTGCATATTCTTTTGTTCAGACACTTGGTTGGGTTTTGTAGAGTCCATTGGAGTGGGAAAGGTAGGAGACAGGATCAGAGAATCTCACAGAATGCAGGAATTCAGTCCCATCAGTGGGGAAATGCTTCCCAATTATCTCAGCAGCAGATGGGAAGGCAAATGGAAATGAAAGCAGACATTATACATATTAATAATCAGTCACTTGTATTGAATTTACATGACAGTCACCATGATTTAATAGAGCCTCCATGATACAATGAAACTGCACGGAGTCTCCAACTCTGTCAATAATCCACCCATAAATGCTAGTGATTTAAATATTGTTTTCCTGGCTCACTCTGACAAATCTTTTGACTTGCAAGAGAAACAGTCACAGACTCGCATGTTCAGAGAGCTTTCCTTGTTGTTCAAACTTGATCTGGCACTCCAATGAGACAGCATATAGCCTTGAGATAGGACAGCCGATCATTAAAGAGGTATTACATGCCTAAATCACCAAGGGGAGGGGAGCCAGGAAGATGCCTTGAAATAAAGATGCCAGAAACAGAAGTAATTTATCCTGCACTCTTTATTCTTGTGCATTGGAGGGTTCAACAGTATACAGGACCACTGGGCACACAGGAACAGTGCAAGTAGCCCTGCAGCGTAACTGTGGATAGTACAATGACAGGAGCTAGACAAGAACAGAGGAGCCAATTGTGAGTTTACAGGACCAAATTAACATACATACAAGGATCAGAAAGGCAGTGCCTGAAGAGACAACATCTCTGCAGACAGACCCTCACAGAACTATACTCCTTCATGCAGGGTTACCTGCATCCATGGAGGTATCACTCATACCCGATGTCAATAGCACTAAAAGTCACTGTAGTTCTTAACTTCAATTCAGACAGTGCCTTTCTGTAGTCAAGACATTTGTAGCATTGCCAAAACAGTCAATTACCCCTGCACAAAGATGGCGATAAATATAATATATATAAAAGAGGAATTTGTAAGATCTCAACTTGATTAGGACAGCCATGCAGAATGGGCAATGGAGTTTGCAGCCATTATCTGCTGTTCCTGTGTTCAAGTTGTAATAGACTGCACAGAGTTATCGTCAAGACACCATCCAAACAGACAACCATGTTTATGAACAGATATGGATTCAAACCCCTCATGTTCAGCTGATCTATGATGATAAAAAGTGAATTGTACAGGCGTGTGCTTGCCATCCCTGCAGTAGGATGTAATTGCAGTTCAATGCTCACATCACATGTTTGCATGAAGGTCACACATTAATGGATGGGTCCTCAGGTGAAAGATGTTCCCCTCTTTTCACATGGGTGAAGGTGCTCTTACAGTGAGGCACAGGAGAGGGTCAGTACCAGTCATGACAAAAAACCACCATCAAAGAGCAAACTATTCATCTGAGGGTGGATGTGCTTCCAATGCAATGATCTTGTTGGAAGTAGTCTGTAATATGATTCAATAAATAGTTTCAAAGATTAATTATATCCTTTGTAACTTTGACATGCAGAGAAAGAGGAGGAGGCAGTCAGTTTATTTTGATGACGTAGATCAGGAGGTAAAGAGCCACTTCGAATGGGCTTTGTGTGCTGTAATAAAGTACATCTGGACATGTGGGGAAAGCAGTCTGCTGCTCCAGTTGGCTCTGTTGTCTGATGATTGTGGTGGGTATCCTCTGGCAGTTCTGGACTGTATGTCAGGCTCACCTGCACCAGTGAAGAAAAGACACCAATGCCAATTCCATTGAAAGAGTTCAAATCATCAAAGAGGATCTGGGGAGTTCAAAAAATCATTTGCAGTAACTCAGGAGTAACCAGGGAGATGCATCTGGATCTCTTCAACATCTCTCCATATAATCTGGGGTTGCCCTGCTCACCTTTGATTGAGATGTATCCAGAGGGGTGTTCAAGTGAGTATTTGATGTGCGCTTTGGAGTCATGTGATCCTGTGGCAAATCCATATAACTCACCACGAAGTGCTTAGGTTAAGATGGTGACATTCATCTCAACTAGATACATCAAGGGTCACCAATGGATTCAAGAATGACAACAAAATCCAGACTTTTGCTTTATTTATAAAAGCTCAAGTGAAAAACAGGCAGGATAAATAGGGTATGTACTCTATTTTGGAATTATATTTAGTTTTGAATTATAAAAGTTGTATGTAGCTCCAATGCAGAGTCTATCTAGACCATTTTGTCAGAATTTCAAATGCATTTTGTCTTCCTTGACTGTTAGAAATCTTAATGTGTAACTGAGGCCTTTCAGTCTCCAATGGTTGAACTGTTTTAGAAAACAAACAGATGATCAATATGCAAAGAGAAATGCAAGAAAACATCTATTTGTCACTCATTACTTTCTCACAGCTCTTACCAAATGTAAATCATGTTGATCTGTAAACTTCTTTGTAATATTAACAGCAAAATGCTCCCCGTGCAGAATGATTTTGCAGAGCAGTGTCCCACTGGGCGCTGAATCCTTCAAGTATTCCATTGTTGGAATTTGCACCAAATTTGATGTTAACAAAAATAACACATTTGATTGATGCAGTTCTCCAAATTTATTCAGGAAGAGCAAAATCATATTTCAAACAAAATCAGATATCATTTCTCGGTAGAAGTATATTGCTAAATTAGTAATGAAGGAGCTAGAGTCACAACTATTCTTAAGAATTACTTTGCGAGATGCTAGCATGTTTTAAGATATCATTTCCGTGCCAGCTTTTACCCATTCCTTATTAACACTACAGGTAATAATGACACATGGAGTTATGGCATTGTATTTGAATAATGAATAAATTTTATCTTCGTTTATTTTTACTTGCTGAGGGTGGTATGTATACTCTTTTGTTTAATGATCATTCATTTGTCCTTTGATGAGATATCATAAATTAGACACCATGCAGCTGTGTTAGCACACGCACACACACTGGAATAAAACAGCTTAACCATGGAATAATTGTTTGAAAAAGAAAAATGTAATATAGTTCATAAAAATAATAATTATTGCTTTTAGTAAGCTTATGTTGTCTCTGTAAATACCACTTTGGCAGTCAATACTATTGATATTTTGTTTTTAAATATGTCAACCATATTTCAGTAGTAGTATTTAAAGGATGGCTGTTTCTACCTTTGTTGCTGTAATGGATTGTCAGCAGCATATATTTTTTCTGTATCTCTAGAGGGATTTGTACCCATTGTAAGAGATGCCTGCAGCAGGCACCTGATTGGAATCCGGAACATTGTCAGTACAGTTGGAAAAGACAACTAGCCTGAAAGGGTTAACTCAGAAGCTTTGGTATAGGTCCAACCAGTGATAAACAAATGCCTGTATCTAGGAAGAGATAGCTGTTCTACATTAGTATTTAGTTAGTTACTTCTACAGGTACATAGTATAGACCTAGTTACTGTCTCTTAGGAGATAACAACGCATTTGATGTAAAGCTGGTGTAGTAAGCTAATGTAACCTGTTATCTTTATATAATAAATGACTTATTGTTACTTAAGTCTATGATTTTTCTGAAGACTTATTAGGGGTTAACCCTTCACCATTTAATACTAGCAATTCCCGCAGACTCGTAATATGAGGAGGGTTTGTAGCAGGATACCTCTACAAAGAAGATAACAGCAGAATGGGGTGACTGCTTCAGACGTGTCTTACAATGGGTACAAGTTTCATTGCAGAGACATGTTGACAAATATATGTTGACAAATCAGTGCTGGAGCAAGGCTTGAAGGTACCTTCTTTTAGATGAGCTATGAAACTTCAGCTGGAATTTAGATTCCACGGTGTTTTCAAAGAAGGTTGACAAGCAGGAGGCTGGAAGAACACAGCAAGCCAGGCAGCATCAGGAGGTAGAGAAATCAATGTTTCAGGTGTAATCCTTCTTCAGGACTGGGGGTGGGTGTAATGGGTGCAGCAGATAAAAGTCGGGTGGGAGAGTTGGGGGAGGGGCAGCTGGTTGGTGAGGTGGGGATAGGTGAACACATTTAGAGGATACAGCCTGGTTAGTCAATGGGAGGAATGAATCCAGTTGGTAGCTTCAAGGTCACTTCTGCCAACTCCAACTAGACCCCACCACCAAGAACATTTCTCCTCCCCACCTCTCTCTGTCTTTCACAAGGACTGTTTCCTTTGCCAATCCTTTGTTCACGCCACTTTCCACATTAATACCCCTGAACCCCCAAGCACCTTCCCCTGCAACTGGAAAAGATGCAAAACCTGCCAGCACACCACACCCCTCACCTCCGTCCAGGGGCCCAAACGGTCCTTTCAGGTGAGACAGAGATTCACTTGCCTATTCTCCAACCTAGTTTACTGTATCCAGTGATCCTAATGTGGTCTTCTCTACATTGGGGAGACCAAACGCAAACTTAGGGAATGGTACAATGGGCATCTCAGCTGGACCTGCAAGGGCTTACCGGACCTCCCAGTTACCAGCCATTTTACTTTCCCTTCCCACTCCCTTTCCGACATGACCATCCTTGGCCTCCTCATTGTCACAGTGAATCAGAGTGCCAATTGGAGGAACAACATCTCATCTTTTGCCTGGGCAGCCTACAGCCTGGAGGAGTCAACACTGTGTTCCTCAATTTCAAATAACTTTCCTTACCATCCCCCAATTCTCTTCCCAGCCCCCCCCCCTTCTATTCCTCTGATCGACCCTTCCTTCCAGCTACTAACCAGATTCATTTCTCCCATTGATCAACCAGGCTGTACCCTATATCTGTCTTCACCTATCCCTATCTCATCACCCCATCCCCACCTCCCCACCCAACACCCTGCCCCATTCTACCCTTTATCTACACCACCCTTTATCTACAGCTCCCCTTACACCCACCCCTGGCCTGGAGGAGGGTTATACCTGAAATGTTGACTAATCCACCTCCTGATGTTGCCTGACTTGCTGTGTTCTTCCAGCCTCCTGCCTGTCTACATTGCATTCCAGCATCTGCAGTTTTTTTTGTCTCGAATTTTTCAAAGAAAAGCAATCTGTTTTTTTCAGATCAATATCTATCCCTGAAAAACCGTCCCAGAAAATGATTACAGTATCTGACTATTGTCACAATATTGTCATCAAAATGTTGCCATGTTTCATAGAAGGACAATATTGTTAAAATATGTAAGAGATTTCAAAATATTTGGGGCATCCTGAGCTAAAGAAAACCACTATATAGATGCAGATTCTTTCTTTTGAGTGATGTTGTGGAACCTTTTATATTCATCTGAGGAACGATTGGCTCGTAGTTTAATGATTTATTAGAAAATGAATGAGGTGCTATTAACATGTGATAACATAGAAACATGGATAATGGGAGCAAGAGTAGGTCATATGGCACGGATTCCTGTGTCATTCATCGTGATATTGTTGATTGTCTATCCCAACATCATGTTCCTGCTCTCTCTCGTTCCACATTACCTGACAACTGTAGCTTTCAGAAATAGATTTAGTTCTTAAATTCGGTGACTTTGCCTCTGCAGCCTTCTGTGACAGAGGATTCCAAAGATTCACAACTTTCCAAGTGAAAAGGTTTCTCATCATTTTGGACTAAAATGCTCCATGGCATTTTCTGAGACTGTGACTCCTGGTTCTGGACTTCCGAGCCAGGGGAACATCATCCCCACACTCAGCTCTGCTAGAATTTTCAGAAATATTTATTTTGCTGAGATCCTCAGATATGCTTCCAAACTCTAATGAAAACAAGTCAAGTCAACTCAATCTCTCCCCATATCTCAAACCTGCAATTCTTGGAATCAGTCTAGTGATTGGCATTCCCTGTATGGCACTTAAATCTTTCTTGGACCAATGGGAGCAAAGCTGCACATAATACTCCAAGTGTGGTCTCACCAAGGCCCTGTACAGCTGCAGCAAAACTTCCTCGCTACTGTATTCAAGCCCTCTTGCAATGAAATCCAACACTTCATTTGGTTCCCTAGCTACTTGCTTCACCTGCAAGCATAGTTTAAGTGGTCAGTGTACAAGGACACTAGTCTCTTTGTTCTTCAAGCTTCCCCCCCCTCCCCATCACCATTTAAACAATACTCTACCATTCTGTTTTCCCTTCTGGAGAGGGAACTTTCACATTTATATGCATTAGCGTACATCTACCTTGTATTTGCCAGCTCACTCAACTTGTCTAAAATGTGTCACAATGTTCTTTGGTAATTAGTTTCCTTTGTTATTAGTACAAAACATTTGCTTTTGCAATTATGTTCGTATGATAAGCTTGCTTTCTATTTAAGAAATATCATACATGAACTCATGTAATAGAAGCAAAAGTAGATGATTTGGCCTGCTCCATCATTCAGTAAGATCATGGTTGATCCATTTACATTTGAATACCACATTCCCATTGATAATTGATCATTTCTGATCCCCTTGATGAATAAGAAAATGTCGACCTCTGCCTTAAATAAATGTTCAATTATCCTGACTCCATTGCATTGTGGCAGAGATCCAAAGTCACAGAAACTTCAGAAAGAAAAATAAATCCTCAACTCAGTCCTTAAAGTGTGACTACTCATTTAAAAACCATGCTCCCTAATTCTGGAATGACCTCCAAGAGGAAACATCATTTCCACATCCACCTTGTCAAGGCCATACAGATAAAACACACTTAATTCACATCATCCCTCCAGCTTCTAAACAACATTGGAATGAAACAGTCAGTCCAACCTATCCTCACAGTACGATGCACTCATTCCAAGTACAGATAGAGTCATAGAGTCATAGAGATGTACAGCATGGAAACAGACCTTTCGGTCCAACTTGTCCATGCCGACCAGATATCCCAACACAATCTAGTCCCAGCTGCCAGCACCTGGCCCATATCCTTCCACACCTTTCCTATTCATATACCCATCCAATGCAATTATACCAGCCTCTACCACTTCCTCTGGCAGCTCATTCCATATACGTACCACCCTCTGCGTGAAAAAGCTGCCCCTTAGGTCTCTTTTATATCTTTCCCCTCTCTCCCTAAACCTATGCCCTCTAGTTATGGACTCCCCGACCCCAGGGAAAAGACTTTGTCTATTTATCCTATCCATGCCCCTCATAATTTTGTAAACCTCTATAAGATCACCCCTCAGCTTCCGACGCTCCAGGGAAAACAGACCCAGCCTGTTCAGCCTCTCCCTATAACTCAAATCCTCCAACCCTGGCAACATCCTTGTAAATTTTTTCTGAACCCTTTCAAGTTTCACAACAACTTTCTGAAAGGAAGGAGACCAGAATTGCATGCAATATTCCAACAGTGGCCTAATCAATGTCCTGTACAGCCACAACATGACTTCCTAACTCCTGTACTCAATACTCTGACCAATAAAGGAAAGCATACCAAACGCCTTCTTCACTTTCCTATCTACCTGCGACTCCACTTTCAAGGAGCTATGAACCTACACTCCAAGGTCTCTTTGTTCAGGAACACTCCCTAAGACCTTACCATTAAGTGAATAAGTCCTGCTAAGATTTGCTTTCCCAAAATGCAGCACCTTGCATTTATCTAATTAAACTCCATCTGCCACTTCTCAGCCCATTGGCCCATCTGGTCCAGATCCTGATGTAATCTGAGGTTACCCTCTTCGCTGTCCACTACACCTCCAATTTTGGTGTCATCTGCAAACTTACTAACTATACCTCTTATGCCCGCATCCAAATCATTTATGTAAATGACAAAAAGTAGAGGACCCAGCACCGATCCTTGTGGCACTCCACTGGTCACAGGCCTCCAGTCTGAAAAACAACCCTCCATCGCCACCCTCTATCTTCTACCTTTGAGCCAGTTCTGTATCCAAATGGCTAGTTCTCCCTTTATTCCATGACATCTAACCTTGCTAATCAGTCTCCCATGGGGAACCTTGTCAAACGCCTTACTGAAGTCCATATAGATCACATCTACCACTCTGCCCTCATCAATCTTCTTTGTTACTTCTTCAAAAAACTCAATCAAGTTTGTGAGACATGATTTACCACGCACAAAGCCATATTGACTATCCCTAATCAGTCCTTGCCTTTCCAAATACATGTACATCCTGTCCCTCAGGATTCCCTCCAACAACTTGCCCACCACTTTGTCAGGCTCACCGGTCTATAGTTCCCTGGCTTGTCTTTACCGCCCTTCTTAAACAGTGGCACCACATTTGCCAACATCCAGTCTTCCGGCACCTCACCTGTGACTATCGATGATACAAATATCTCAGCAAGAGGCCCAGCAATCACTTCTCTAGCTTCCCACAGCGTTCTCAGGTACAACTGATCAGGTCCTGGGGAATTATCCACCTTTAACCGTTTCAAGACATCCAGCACTTCCTCCTCCGTAATCTGGACATTTTGCAAGATGTCACCATCCATTTCCCTACATTCTATATCTTCCATATCCTTTTCCACAGTAAATACTGATGCAAAATATTCATTTAGTATCTCCCCCATTTTCTGTGACTCCACACAAAGTCTGCCTTGCTGATCTTTGAGGGGCCCTATTCTCTCCCTAGTTACCCTTTTGTCCTTAATATATTTGTAAAAACCCTTTGGATTCTCCTTAATTCTATTTGCCAAAGCTATCTCATGTCCCCTTTTTGCCCTCCTGATTTTCCTCTTAAGTATACTCCTACTTCCTTTATACTCTTCTAAGGATTCACTCGATCTATCCTGTCTATACCTGACATATGCTTCCTTCTTTTTCTTAACCAAACCCTCAATTTCTTTAGTCATCCAGCATTCCCTATATCTACCAGTCTTCCCTTTCACCTTGACAGGATTCTTATCTCATTTCTGAAGGCTTCCCATTTCCCAGCTGTCCCTTTACCTGCAAACATCTGCCTCCAATCAGCTTTCAAAAGTTCTTGCCTAATACCGTCAAAATTGGCCTTTCTCCAATTTAGAACTTCAACTTTTAGATCTGGTCGATCCTTTTCCATCACTATTTTAAAACGAATAGAATTACGGTTGCTGGCCCCAAACTGCTCCCCTGCCCTGCCTTATTTCACCTGCCCTGCCTTATTTCCCAAGAATAGGTCAAGGTTTGCACCTTCTCTAGTAGGTACATCTACATACTGAATCAGAAAATTGTCTTGTACGCATTTAAGACATTCCTCTCCATCTAAACCTTTAACTCTATGGCAGTCCCAATTGATGTTTGGAAAGTTAAAATCCCCTACCATAACTACCCTATTATTCTCACAGATAGCTGAGATCTCCTTACAAGTTTGTTTTTCAATTTCCCTCTGCCTATTAGGGGGTCTATAATACAATCCCAATAAGGTGATCATCCCTTTCTTATTTTTCAGTTCCATCCAAATAACTTCCCTGGATGTATTTCTGGGAATATCCTCCCTCAGTACAGCTGTAACGCTATCCCTTACCAAAAATGCCACTCCCCCTCCTCTCTTGCCTCCCTTTCTATCCTTCCTGTAGCATTTGTATCCTGGAATATTAAGCTGCCAGTCCTGCCCATCCCTGACCATGTTTCTATAATTGTTATGATATCCCAGTCCCATGTTCCTAACCATGCCCTGAGTTCATCGGCCTTCCCTGTTAGGCCCCTTGCATTGAAATAAATGCAGTTTAATTTATTAGTCCTATCTTGTCCCTGCCTGCCCTGACTGTTTGACTCACTTCTGTTCTCAACTGTACCAGTCACAGATTGATCACTTTCCTCACTATCTCCCTGGGTCCCACCCCACCCCCCGCCCCCCGACCTTACTAGTCTAAATCCTCCCAAGCAGTTCTAGCAAATTTCCCTACCAGTATATTAGTCCCCTTCCAATTTAGGTGCAATCCGTCCTTCTTGTACAGGTCACTTCTACCCAAAAAGAGATTCAAATGATCCAAAAATGTGAGTCCTTCTCCCAGACACCAGCTCCTCAGCCATGCATTCATCTGCTCTATCCTCCTATTCCTGCCCTCACTAGCTCGAAGCACTGGGAGTAATCCAGATATTACTACCCTTGAGGACCTCCTTTTTAAACTCTCTTTAAACTCCCATATCTGACAAGAAGTACATATCACTGCAAAGGCCATTTTTGCTCCTTCACAATCTACAGACCCAGAAAATAACACTGTTTTAATCATCTACAAAACACTGCCCCAGGTTAAATTAATAGCTATGGTTTATATTTCAAGTTTAATCAAGAGACTTATCTCCAAAAACATATATTCAAGAAAGAACCCACTGTACTCACTAATACAGCCTTTCTCTTGGACAGACTTAAAACAACAATTAACTTATCTAAATCTGTGTTGTGAACTTCACCCAAACCGGTTCCTCCAAGATTACTTGTGAATTTCACTGTTTATTAATTTTCCCAGATGCACTCCGATGTCCTGCGACTCATGAATTCAAAACCAGCAAAGGCAGTAACTGTAAATCTAATATACCACCTCTGAACTGCTGCCAATGCATATACATCCTTCTTTAGATAAGGAGACTAAAACTATGCAGGTATTCAAAACATGATTTCATCAATGTCCTGTATAATTTAGACATTAGATTCTTATTTTTATATTAATTCCTTTCCTAATAAAGAAACATTAGATTTCTTGATTATGTATTGTACCTGCATACTAACTTTTATAATTCATGTATTGGAACTCTTAGATCCTTCTATACCTCAGAATTCAGTAGTTATGCTCCATTTAAATAATACTGTTTTTTCCTGCCTCAGTGAACACTGCACATTTTCTCACATTATACATGCATAATACTTCATCTGTTAGATTTTTGCACTATCACTCAACTGTCTATATTTATTTGCAACTCTGTGTCCTCTTCACCACACTCTAGCTTCATGTCACCTATGAATTTAACTGGTTTGATTTTGCTTTGCTGATCTCAGTCATTGATTTAAATTGTAAAAAGTTGAGATCCAAGCTCACACTCCTGTGTGGCTCTACTCATTAACATTCTGCCAATCGAACAAGGCTCATTCATCCGGATTCATGCCCGAGCACAGATCAAGTGTACACAATCCTGAAGGTACAGCTTCCACTTTACCCAGTACTAATGCCAATGGCCCATAAACTGGAATCCCCTTCTTCTTCACTACTCTTTGGTTCATTATAGTCATCTGTATAACTATGTGCCAGTTTGCATATATCCTGGCTAATAATGCGCACTATAACCTTTGTGATTCTGCTTTCTAATTCAGTGCTTAACTCCTGATATTCTTGTGCAGAACTTCTGTCATATTCTAATTGTGTTGTTGATACCGACATGAACCAGTGATCTCTGGATTTTCCTCCTCTGACTGGAAATTCCTTTCCAATCAGAAACGATGTCCTGAATTCTGGCACCAGGCAGTCAACACAGCCACAAAAATAGAATCTTCTGGAAAAGCTCAGCAGGTCTGGCAGCATCTGTGAAGATAAATCAGAGTTAACTTTGTGGGTGCGGTGACCCTTCCTCAGAACTACCCTTCAGTCCAACTCGTCCATGCCGAACAAGTTTCCCATACTAAACTCGTCCCAAATGCCTGCATTTATCCCATATCCCTTAAACCTTTCCTGTTTATACACCTGTCCAAATGTTTTTTTTTAATATTGTAACTGTACCTGCATCTACCACTTCCTCTGGCAGTTCATTCCACATACAAACTACCCTCCATGTGACAGCATCTGTGGAAGCAGACTTAATGTTTTGCATCTTATAAGACTTCTTTCGAACCTGAGGAATCTGAAACACCATTGTTATAAAATAGTGAACACATCCAGAAAATCCAGAAGAAACTCAGCAATTCTGGCAGCATCTGTGCAGAGAGAAAATCAAGAGTTACCATTTCAAGTCCTGTATGACTTTCTCAGAATTTTTATACAAAATAATCTGTTTATTTCCCATTCTAAGTTAAACTCCTCAGTTTTTTTTAAATTACTCAATATGTTTTTTGCACCTCTGCAGTTTTTGCTCACCACACAGAAAAGAACTGAGTTCCTTGCTGAGCCGTGGAAGCTGTCATAGTACCCATGACTGAGATTAACTCTATATTTCCAGATTCAGGAAAAGAAAATAAAACTGGTTGAACTTCTGGCTCCACACTAATACCTTGGGACCCTCAATTACTGGTCCAGTGATAGATGTGAAATGATAAAATACAATCCTGTTTATCCCAACAAAAAAAATTACGAGCTACCTAATATGCTTCACAGAACCTGTACCACCAAGGGATCATTCAACATGTGCTAGTATTTCACTGGTTTATGACTAAAGAAATACTGAATAAAGTCTAACTCCATTTCCTACTACCTTGAACTACTGCTGGAAAATGCAGGATGCAATACAATATCTGATATGGAATCAACAATGCATACCTCTGAGAATTGACTGTTCAATATGCTCAATATGTTCCTTCATCTAAAACATAGAACATAGAACATAGAACAATACAGCACAGAACAGGCCCTTCGGCCCACGATGTTGTGCCGAACTTCTAACCTAGGTTAAGTACCCATCCATGTACCTATCCAAATGCCGCTTAAAGGTCGCCAATGATTCCGACTCTACCACTCCCACGGGCAGCGCATTCCATGCCCCCAACACTCTCTGGGTAAAGAACCCACCCCTGACATCTCCCCTATACCTTCCACCCTTCACCTTAAATTTATGTCCCCTTGTAACACTCTGTTGTACCCGGGGAAAAAATTTCTGACTGTCTACTCGATCTATTCCTCTGATCATCTTATAAACCTCTATCAAGTCACCCCTCATCCTTCGCCGTTCCAACGAGAAAAGGCCGAGAACTCTCAACCTATCCTCGTACGACTTCCTCTCCATTCCAGGCAACATCCTGGTAAATCTTCTCTGCACCCTCTCCAAAGCTTCCACATCTTTCCTAAAATGAGGCGACCAGAACTGCACACAGTACTCCAACTGTGGCCTAACCAAAGTCCTGTACAGCTGCAACATCACTTCACGACTCTTGAATTCAATCCCTCTGCTAATGAACGATAATACTCCATAGGCCTTCTTACAAACTCTATCCACCTGAGTGGCAACCTTCAAAGATCTATGTACATAGACCCCAAGATCCCTCTGTTCCTCCACCTGACTAAGAACCCTACCATTAACCCTGTATTCCGCATTCTTATTTGTTCTTCCAAAATGGACAACCTCACACTTGGCAGGGTTGAACTCCATCTGCCACTCCTCAGCCCAGCTCTGCATCATATCTAAGTCCCTCTGCAGCCGACAACAGCCCATGCTCACTGTCCACAACTCCACCTATCTTTGTATCATCTGCAAATTTACTGACCCACCCTTCGACTCCCTCATCCAAGTCATTAATAAAAATTACAAACAGCAGAGGACCCAGAACTGATCCCTGCGGAATTCCACTTGTAACTGGGCTCCAGGCTGAATATTTACCATCTACCACCACTCTCTGCCTTCGACCGGTTAGCCAGTTTTCTATCCAATTGGCCAAATTTCCCTCTATCCCATGCCTCCTGACTTTCCGCATAAGCCTACCATGGGGAACCTTATCAAATGCCTTACTAAAATCCATGTACACTACATCCACTGCTCTACCCTCATCCACATGCTTGGTCACCTCCTCGAAGAATTCAATAAGACTTGTAAGGCAAGACCTACCCTTCACAAATCCGTGCTGGCTGTCCCTAATCAAGCAGTGTCTTTCCAGATACTCATAAATCCTATCCCTCAGTACCCTTTCCATTACTTTGCCTACCACAGAAGTAAGACTAACAGGCCTGTAATTCCCGGGGTTATCCCTATTCCCTTTTTTGAACAGGGGCACAACATTCGCTACTCTCCAGTCCCCTGGTACCACCCCCATTGCCAGTGAAGACGAGAAGATCATTGCCAACGGTACTGCAATTTCCTCTCTTGCTTCCCACATAATCCTAGGATATATCCCGTCAGGCCCGGGGGACTTGTCTATCCTCAAGTTGTTCAAAATGTCCAACACATCTTCCTTCCTAACAGGTATCTCTTCTAGCTTACCAGTCCATTTCACACTCTCCTCTTCTACAATACGGTCCCTCTTGTTCGTAAATACTGAAGAGAAGTACTTGTTCAAGACCTCTCCTATCTCTTCCGACTCAATACACAGTCTCCCACTACTGTCCTTGATCGGACCTACCCTCATTCTCGTCATTCTCAGGTTTCTCACATACGCATAAAATGCCTTGGGGTTATCCTTGATCCTATCCGCCAACGATTTTTCATGCCCTCTCTTAGCTCTCCTAATCTCTTTCTTCAGGTCCCTTCTGGCTATCCTGTATCCCTCCACTGCTCTGTCTGAATCCTGTTTCCTCAACCTTATGTAAGCCTCCTTCTTCCTCTTTACCAGACATTCAACCTCTCTCGTCAACCAAGGCTCCCTCACACGACCATTTCTTTCCTGCCTGATAGGTACATACATATCATGGACACGTCGTATCTGCTCTTTGAAAAAGTTCCACCTTTCCATCACATCCTTCCCTGACAGCCCGATGCTCCCAACGTATGCTCCTCAAATCCTGCCTTACAGCATCGTAATTTCCCTTCCCCCAATTATAAAATCTACCTTGTTGTGCGCACCTATCTCTCTCCATAACCAAGGTGAAAGTCACAGAATTGTGGTCACCATCACCAAAATGTTCACCCACTAACAAGCCCACCACTTGTCCCGGTTCATTACCGAGTACCAAATCCAATATGGCCTCCCCTCTGGTTGGACAATCTACATACTGTGTTAGAAAAGCTTCCTGGACACACTGCACAAACACCGCCCCATCCAATCTACTTGATCTAAAGAGCTTCCAATCAATATTTGGGAAGTTGAAGTCGCCCATGACTACGACCCTGTGGCTTCTGCACCTTTCCAAACTCTGTTTCCCAATCTGTTTCTATTGGGGGGCCTATAGTAAACACCCAACAAGGTGACTGCACCTTTCCTATTTCTGACTTCAGCCCATACTACCTCCAGAGGCAGATCCCCCTCAAACTTCCTTTCTGCAGCCGTTATACCATTTCTAATTAGCAATGCCACCCCCCTCCTTTTTTCCCACCCTCCCTAATCTTACTGAAACACCTGTAACCAGGAACCTCCAACAGCCATTCCTGTCCCTCATCTATCCACGTTTCCGTGATGGCCACAACATCGTAGTCCCAGGTACCGATCCACGCCTTAAGTTCACCCACCTTATTTCTGATACTCCTTGCGTTGAAGTATACGCACTTGAGCCCATCTCTGTGTCCGCAAGTAGTCCCTGTCAGTGCTACCTTCTCCACAGCCTCCCTACATTCTTGGGCATCCTGACACACAGCTAGCTTACTTGCTGGACTACAAGTCCGGATCCCATCCCCCTGCCAAATTAGTTTAAACCCCCCCGAAGAGTGCTAGCAAACCTACCCCCCAGGATATTGGTGCCCTTCTGGTTCAGGTGCAACCCGTCCTGTTTGTACAGGTCCCACCTTCCCCAGAATGCAGTCCAATTGTCCAAATATCTGAAGCCCTCCCTCCTACACCAGCCTTGCAGCCACGTGTTCAACTGCACTCTCTCCCTATTCTTTGCCTCACTGTCACGTGGCACCGGCAACAACCCAGAGATGACGACTCTGTCTGTCCTAGCTTTTAGCTTCCAGCCTAACTCCTTGAGCTCTTGAATGACCTCCCCACCCCTCTTCCTACCTATGTCGTTGGTGCCAATGTGTACCACGACTTCTGGCTGCACACCCTCCCCCTTAAGGATTCTGAAGACACGGTCTGAGACGTCTCGGACCCTAGCACCCGGGAGGCAACAAACCATCCGTGAGTCTCGCCCATGTCCACAGAACCGCCTGTCCGTCCCTCTAACTAGAGAGTCCCCTATAACTAGCGCTCTCCTCCTCTCCCCCTTTCCCTTCTGAGTCTCAGAGCCACAGACCCCTTCACTGCAGCTTATACCTGCAACGCTGTCCCCCCCAACAGTTTCCAAAGCTGTATACTTATTTTTTAGGGGAACGACCCCACAGGGGAACCCTGCACTGCCTGCTTCTTCCCCTTCCCACCTCTAACTGTTACCCAGCTACCTCTGTTCTAACCATTACCTTGAAGAATTTGAGGTATAAATGGAAACATTTCTTAGTTCATTGATCTGCACTCTCTCTCTGTACAGCATAGCTCTTTTGTAACTTTTTAAAAACATTTTTTGTCCTGAGACGTTATTGGCTCTTACAAGGTAATTGGTTCTGCATCATTGTCATTTCTGACAAATTCCACTTTGTTTTACACTTCAGACTCTTAAAACCATACAAATGCCACATGTTTCATTTACCAGATAAAATCAACGACAAATCTTGGTATATTTCAATGATATCATTCATTTTACAGAAATATTGTTCAGTTGGGAAATGAAAAAACTGAGATATAATCAGGAGCTATATACATTGATTGTGTTATTATTTGTCTTGAGGTCTTTGTGAAGTGTTGATGTGCATATGATAGATGTTTGTAAGGGGGAGCCTCACCAAAATAAACTCAGTTCTTAAATTAATGCTAGTGTGAGAATTGGAGATAAACAATCAGTAAGTAATTAGAACAACTAACTCGAGTGAATCCTCTGAAGCATCAGAGAAGGTTGATCAAGGCAGTAGACATTGTAAAGATGTGCTTTTAGTTTGCATTTAGCAAAGTGCTACAGAGAAGCTGTCTCAAGAAGGTGGAAGTAAATTAAATGGACATCAGTACCAATGGTATGGAATTGACAGAAAACTGAGGGTCATGTTGGATTAATCTTTTCTTTCTGAGATAAAGCATGATTTGCAGTGCTGTTCACCTTGGATCTAAATTTCATAACCGTTGCATATTCAATTTTTATAAATGACCTCTTCTCGGGTGTGGAAAAAGTGAGGACTGCAGATGCTGGAGATCAGAGCTGAAAATGTGTTGCTGGAAAAGCACAGCAGGTCAGGCAACATCCAAGAAGCAGGAGAATCGACGTTTTGGGCATGAGCCCAAAGAAGGGCTCATGCCCGAAACGTCGATTCTCCTGCTCCTTGGATGCTGCCTGACCTGCTGCGCTTTTCCAGCAACACATTTTCAGCTCTTCTCGGGTGTAACAAGAATAAAAATTGCAAATAATATGAAACTTGGTGGTTTTTAATATGTGGTGTTGAGGGTATACTTCATGATGACAGACATGATGGTGAAATGGAGAAATTCTAAGAATGGCAGATGGGGTTTAATTGAGCAATGTGTGAAGGGTTCCATTTTGGAATAATATTAGGAAAGACAGCATGCACTAAATAGGATTATATAGAAAAATGAAGAGAAGCAGAAAAAGCTGAGACATCACTCAAGATAACAGGGAAGGTTGATTAGGAAAGTAAAACCTCATGGGCGGCACGGTGGCACAGTAGTTAGCACTGCTGCCTCACAGCACCAGAGACCTGGTTCAATTCCCGCCTCAGGCGACTGACTGTGTGAAGTTTGCACATTCTCCCCATGTCTGCGTGGGTTTCCTCCGGGTGCTCCGGTTTCCTCCCACAGACCAAAAATGTGCAGGTTAGGTGAATTGGCCATGCTAAATTGCCCATAGTGTTAGGTGAAGGGATAAATGTAGGGGAATGGGTCTGGGTGGGTTGCAGGTCAGTGTGGACTTGTTGGGCCGAAGGGCCTGTTTCCACACTGTAACTAATCTATCTAAAATCCCTTTTCAGTACTCAGAGTGAACTCCCTTCTTAGTCATATCAATAGGGTTTATTTAACTGATGATTCAATTTTCAATTTTATAATCTGATAGCCTCTTCCTGAGTTTTCCTCACACAACTAAGCTTATACTTTCTCAGGTTTGATAACCCCTTGAAGATTTTAACTGAAGACTTCTGGTTTGGATCTTTCAAAATAAACTCTTTATGCTGAGGTGACAAATTTTTAACAATTGTAACTGCGTCCTTTCTTCAAGAGGGACTTGTTTTACATAGCTAGCCTCATTCAAGACTTGTGCAAACTGTAACCAAAAGGACTTTCCAAGTTATGGCTGTTTCCCTAACCCATAAATATCCCCACTCTGGGTCATTTTAGCTGAAGTTTAACGTGTTACACAGTTTAAGTTGTTCAGGCAAAAACACTCTACCACTGTCAAAAGTTCCCAGTGGCCTCCAAGAAACATATCTCTCCAACTATTTTTTTAAAAATCAAACCATGGCTTCAGAAAGCCTTACAAGTTTTGTGATCACATCCTTTCACATGCAAATCCACTGTAACCCATATGGCACTAGTTTAAATCCAAAGTTAGAAATAAATTATATTAAAATACAAATAAATCTCCCATCTTAAATCACAACATTTTATTGACTTTAAACCAATTTACAAAACATATATTTTTAAAAATAATTTGTGAATAGAAGAAAGCCTTAACAATTTTCAACTTCTAGTCTTAACAATCTGAAAGATCTTCCTGAGATTTCATACAAGTGAGCTTATGTTTTCTCAGTTTCTCACCAAACACTTGGTTCCATTTATTGTAGAAGAGAAAGAACCAATTTTAATTAACTTCAATAAATCTCACATCTAATACTATTGTTTTTTTTTAAAAGTTTCTTGTGCTAAGTTTATCAATATTTTGAGTAGCATGGTGTAAATGTCCCAGCATATCCCCATATGAATGGGCTGCAATCTCAGTAAAAATACTACGTGGTGTCACTGTGCCAATGCAAGGAATCTTGGATTGGAGATAAGGAAAGAAAATTGACAGCTACATTTCTTGTGCTGATCATCACACTTTTTCACATTAAAGCTATTCTGGCTTTGATAGACATCATGAAAAATATTACATGAACATCAATTTAAAATAGAAATTGATGAATTATGACAAGCATTGTTACAGCTGATTAAATGCTGCAATGGAAGATAGAACATTAAAGGAATTCATTCTACTTCTTTGAAAAAAACAACAAACTTTGTCTAATATTTCACTTACCTTTGACTTGCTGCATTTTGTTATTGTACAAAGGGCATTCAGAAACAACCTGACTAAGAAAAAAGTTGCTGCAATACTCTATTGCTTTGACCAAGCTACAATTGTCTAAGGAAATTAGAATTTCCAGATTCAGGAAAAGAAAATAAAACTGGTGAGTTGGAATCTGAACTTCTGGCCGCACATTAATACTTTGGTACCCTCAATTACTGGTCCAGTGATAGATGTGAAATAATAAAATACAATCCTGTTTATCCCAACAAAATCCCTTTTCAGTACTCACACCAGAGAGAACTCCCTTCTCAATCATATCAATGGGGTTTTAATTAACTGATGATTCAATTTTCAATTTTATAATCTGATAGCCTCTTCCTGAGACTTTCTCACACAACTAAGCTTATACTTTCTCAGTTTTGATAAACCCCTCAAGATTTTAACTGAAGACTTCTGGTTTGGATCTTTAGATTTAGAATTAGAATCCCTACAGTGTGAAATGGCCAATTATTTAATTGCCATTGGCTTGGCAAATATTGCCAAGTTTGTTCATTTTAAATCACATAAAATGACAGAGTCCAGGAAATTAGTTTCTCAAAAGAGTTTGAACTGTTTCTCTGTGATCTTCGTTTGGAAGTTCGGGGACAAATCTGTGAAAAACCAGCGAGTTGCCAATTCGCACTGCTGCTGTCAAACAACCTCAGTCACTCAAAAGCTCTTACCCATGACACTCAATTACAATGGACCTTAGCCCAGAATCTCAAAATCTAGATGAATAAAATAGATATATGGAAACAAAACTCATTAAACTACAGACAGATAAACTATTTAACTTGCAATGTGATGAAACAACAAAACATCTGTACTCATTTAGCAGTACTGGACAGTGCTTTAAACAAATTCTACTTTGAAAAAGGACTTGGGGCACAATCTAACTGAGTCCCAAATGATGTGGACTATGGCAAGAAATCTGGTAAAATTGCAAGGGAAGTCCATCAAAGATTTTCTGAATATTGGCGACAACTAGTTGCATTTTTCAGTAAAGTTCCGACATTGTTGTGATTTTCACTAAGCAGGTGGCTCAATGGTTAGCACTGCTGCCTCACAGCACCAGGGTCCCAGGTTTGATTCCAGCCTCGGGGCGACTGTCTGTGTGGAGTTTGCACATTCTCCATGTGTCTGCGTGGGTTTCCTTTGTGTGCTCCAGTTTCGTCCTGCAGTCCAAAGATGTGCGGGTCAGGTGAATTGGCCATGCGAAATTGCCCATAATGTTAGGTGCATTAGTCAGAGGGAAATGGGTCTGGGTGGGTTACTCTTTAGAGGGTCGGTGTGGACTGGTTGGGCCGAAGGGCCTGTTTCCACACTGTAGGGAATCTAATCTAATCAATGGAGAGAGGTGCTTATTAATGGGGATTATTGCAAGTTAATTGCTTCATGAACCACATTTTGCCTTCTTAATATGCCTATCGTATCTTCCTATGTCTCCATCTGCCACAAGGCTGAGGATTCCTGAAATGAAATCGAGCAGGTACCTGGTGACTCCAGCCCATCGCCTGCTCTTCTGGACTGCCATCCAGAACATTGTAGTATGCAGAAAGAAATCAATGGATTACTCAGGTGGACAAAGCAGTGGCAAATGGAATTCAACGTGGAAAAATGTGAGGTAATGCAATCGCAAACGTTAACATAGCAATGGATAACATTATGAATGGATGGACACTAAAAAATATGAACGATCAGAGGGACCTAGGTGTGTATTTCCACAGCTCCATAAAATTGGTGGGGCAGTTGATGAGATGCTTTTAAGGTACATGAAATCCATGCCTTTATTACTCAAGGCATAGAATGCAAGAGCAAAGAAATTGTCATTGAACTATATGGAATGCTGCTTAGGCGACAAAAGGTGTACTGCATGCAGTTCTTGTTACACAGTATAGGAAGGATGTGACTGCACTGGAGAGTATGCACTTGAGATTTACCAAGATGCTTCCTCTTCTGGAAGATCTGAGCAATGACGAAAACATTGGAGAGGCTGGGATCAATTTCCTTGGAGCAGAAAAAGTTGAGAGGGGAACATAGAAGTGTAAATATTTTCTCATCAATCTGGTCCAAGATGTTATTATACATGTTTAGAGTAGGTAGGACTTTGGGTCATCATAGTCATAGAGGTTTATTACATGGAAACAGGCCCTTTGACCGAACTTGTCTATGCTGCCCAGTCTTCACAATTAACCTAGCCTTATTTGCCTATGTCTGAATTTTATCTGCCCACACCTATCCCATCCATGTACCTGTCCAATTGCTTTTTAAATGAAATTTGCACAAACTTGTACTCGCCTCCACCACTATCTCTGGCAGCCTGTTCCAGACACTCACCACTCTGTGTGAAAAAAATGCCCAATGGACATTTTCATTCATTGTAGAGTCAATGACCAAGGAACCTGATGACTCCAGCCCATCGCCTGCTCTTCTGGACTGATACAATGTGAAAGGCTCAGGAGAGTTGTGGGGATTTTTTCTTTCAATTGGAGGTTGCTGGGAGTCTGGAACTCTGTCTTACTATGACCAGTTCAACCTTTGGTACCTTTCCCCTCTCACCTTAAAGCTATGCTCTCTAGCTTTAGAGTCCTCTACCAGGGTGAAAAGCTGTTGGCTATATACCTTATCTATGCCTCTCATGATTTTACAGTCTGCTATGGTCCAGGGAAAAAAAAGTTCCAGACTATCCAGCCGCTTTTCATAACTTAGCCCAGGTAGTATACTAGTAAGTCTTTTCTGCACTCTTTCTAGTTTAACAATATCCTTTCGATAGTAGGCCATCCAGAACTGCATGTAGTACTTGAACCTGGGCCTCCTGGTTAAGGAATAAGGATGCCACCTGGACCCCTCCTGATAGAGGTGCTTAAGTTTGTGTGGGATATAAAAACAGTTTTTCATTAGTAGAGGAGTCAATGACCACAGGATCATAACTTTAAGATACATTGTGAAAGGCTGAGGAGGGTTGTGGGGATTTTTTTCTTTCACTGGAAGGTTGCTGAGAGTCTGGAATGCACTGTCTCACTATGATCAGGTCAACCTTGGTGCTGAGGGGGTCCATCATCAACTGCATTCCTGCCGTCACTTGTCATTTACTAGAAGTGACCTGCACTAGAAAATGCCCAGTTTAGGTGAAGCCTGTACCAATTTGTTACCAATGTACCAGGCTTGGCTCCTGCTGGATGGGAGGCCACTGAAAGAGCAAATGCAACAATCATGCATTTTCAGAAGGCAACCATTTTTCATTGGCAATTATATCATTGTGCATGTGAAATGCATGCAGTGCACACATGATTGGACTTCAAATGCTGGTCAATAGCAATGACCACCATGTCATTGGTGACATGTCATTAGTATTTGCAAATTGCACATAGACAACTCAATGAAATAGAAGTTAGCACAAAAGACTTTAAAAGAGGCAGATAATGGGAGCAAACAATACTTCCTTGTAGGCATGCTGAGAGACATGAAAATAATCATGCCTTTTTCTACACTGTGAGTATGACATATACAACATTATACAATTATCCCTTTTATGATTAAAGCGGGCTGGGATAGGAACTGTTCAAAGCTTCTGGTGAAATATCAATATACTGTAGTAGTCACTCCAC
This sequence comes from Chiloscyllium plagiosum, assembly GCF_037043375.1. Classification (NCBI taxonomy): domain Eukaryota; kingdom Metazoa; phylum Chordata; class Chondrichthyes; order Orectolobiformes; family Hemiscylliidae; genus Chiloscyllium; species Chiloscyllium plagiosum. The sequence continues at coordinate 64,867,527 of NW_028270149.1, forward strand.
CAATGAATCATCTCTACAAAGTGTCATGATTGCTTGGTAAGTGACCTTCATTGATAGGGTGTGGTATGCTTCCTTGAACAGAGAAACGTTTGCAGTTGTCATCTGTGGGGTGTTCCAGTACTGACTTTTTTCAGAGCTATGAATCTAATCTGTTTCTTATATTTCCAAACCAAATCATTGTCAGTAAGTGTGATGGAACTAGACACTAGAAAGATGGTTGTTGCATTGACTAACTTGTTAAGAAGGCAAAGGCTGATAGAGGAGCCATAGCAACAGCAGGCTACAGCAGAGATCAAATAGCATCCAATTCATGATTTGGTACTCATGCTCTTAGCTTGCTCTCTTTCATTTAGTGGCTGACCACAACAGTAACCAAATAGCCAACAACATCCTTATAATCTATCAAGCCAAGTTCTTTTTCATATTCACTCATGAGAAGTAAGCTTCTCTGGCAGATCAGCATTAATTGCCATCCCAAGTTGTCCTTAAGAGGTTGGTGATGAGTTGCATTCTTGAACTGATGCAATCCGCATGTTATTGGTTAACCCACAATGCCATTAGGAAGGCAATTCCAGGAATTTGACCCAGCAACAATGAAAGAACGTCACCATATTTCCGCCTCAGGAAGGTGAATGGCTTGGACGGGAACCTATGGTGTTCCCATGTATCTGCTCCCCTGTCCTTCTAAATGGAAATAGTCAAGTGTTTGGAAGGTCTTTGGTGAATTTCTGCTGTGTATCTTATAGATTGCACGGACTGCTGCTAGTGAGCAATGGCAGAGGAAGAGGTGGATGGCGTGCTGAACAAATGAGTTCCTTTGTCCTGGATAATGTCAAGCTTCTTGAGTATTGTTTGAGCTGCACTCATCCAGGTAAGTGGGGAGTATTCCATCACATGCCTGGCATGTGACTGGCAGTGGTACACATGCTCTGAGAGGTCTGAAGATGGGTTACTCACTGCAGTATTCCTATCCTCCGATCTTCTCTTGCAAGCACTGTAATGAGTCCATTGAATTTCTGGTCAATGATAACTCCCAGGATGTAAATAGTGAGACATTCAGAGATGGTAACACCACTGAATGTCATAAGATTATGGTTAGATTATCTCTTATTGGAAATGGCCATTGTCTGGCATTTATATGGAGTGAATGTTACTTGCCATTTATCAGTCTGACCCTGGATATTGTCCAGGTCTTGTTGTATTTGAACATGGACCAATTCAAATACAACAAGACCTGGACGTTGTGCAATCATTAGCGAATATCCCCACTTCAGACTTTATGATGGAGGCAAGGTCATTGATGAAGCAGCTGAAGATGGTTGGGCCTAAGACATGGACCTGAGGAACTCCTGCAGAGGCATTCTGAAGCCGAGATGACTGATCTCCAACAACCAACTGTCATCTTATGTGCCAGGTAGGATTAATTTGCCCTCTGATATCCACTGATTCCAGTTTTGCTCTTCGATGCCACATTTGCTCAAATGCAGCCTTGATGTCAAGAGCTGTCAGTCTCATCTCACCTCTGGAATTCAGCTCTTTTGTCCATGTTTGAATCAAGGCTATCATGAGGTCAGGAGATGAATGGCCCTGGCAGAACCCAACTGGGTGTCACTGAGCAGGTTATTGCTAAGCAGGTGCTGCTTGATAGCACTGTTGATAACTGAGAGTAGACTGATGGAGCAGCAATTGGTCTTGTTGCATGTGTCCTGCTTTGTGTGTCTAGGACATTCTTGGGCAATCTTCTACATCATTGGGAAAATCCCAGTGTGTTGTAGCTGGAATCTACTACACTCTGGAATCTGATTTTTTTTCCTGTATTACCATCAGCTGGGATCATAACAATAGGAGAGAGGAAAATGTTAATTGATTCATCCTTCCATTACCCTGCAAACCAGATGTTTGACTCTCTCCAGGGCAGTTTTGCTACAATTCAACAGCATAAGAAGAGTTCAAAATGAATTCTCTGCATCAATACTCTGCTTTAAAAACAATTTGTGTCAAGAAGTCTTTCTAAAGAAAGTTTAAACAGGGCAAATGGTCACTGTCATGTTGAAGGATACAAGAAAGCTCTAACCCTTCAATAGTTGATTAATTGTATTGATTCTTTCAACTTAGTGGATGACTGCACTGTACATGAATTAAATAGCTTCCAGGATGTGTGATATTGATAAAAAGGATTTAGAGGCACAGGAGAGAGTGCAAAAGAGGATACAAGGACAATACCAGAAACGAAAGGTTAAACCAATCAGGAAAAACTGAATAGGCTATGTCACTTTTCTCTTGGAGAAAAGAGATTGATGGGTGACCTAACAAACCTAATAGAGGTCTTTAAAAGTATAAGAATTTATGGTAGATACTGGGAGAGTGTTTTCACTTAATGGAGAAGGAAAATATAAAGGCCTTCAAGATAAGTACATCACATTGAAATGAAGCAATAGGAAATTCATAGGAAGTCTCTTTATCCAAAGAGTTTTGAAAAATCAAACTCGTTACCACAGTTGCTTGACACCAGTATTATAAGTACATTTATTAAGATGTCAAACAGCCTTATGAGGCAGAAGGGAATGTAGAATTATCCTAGAATAGAATTGCTACAGTGTGGAAACAGGCCGTTCAGTCCAACAAATCTACACCGACACTCTGAAGATTAACCCAACCCCAACCTATTATCCTATATTTACCTCTGACAAATGCACCTAATCTACACATCCCTGAACACTATGGGCCATTTAACGTAGCTAATTCACTCAACCTGCACATTTTCGGACTGTGGGAGGAAACCAGAGCATGCAGAGGAAACCCACGCAGCCATGGGGAGAATGTGCAAACTCCACACAGACAGTTGACTGAGGCCGGAATCAAACCCGGATCCTTGGCACAGTGAGGCAGCAATACTAACCATTGAGCCATCGTGCCACCATATCCTGATGAAGGAAGGATGGAGAAAACTTGAATGGAACACAATGGCCTATTTGGTCAAATGGCTTGTTTCTGAGAATCACATTAAATGTAAGGCAATGTATAAAAACCTCAAAAGATCAAAGCAGTTACCAGATGTCACTGGGAAAATCTTAGTCTCCGTGCTTTTCCTTCATGGACAGCATTGTCCCATTTTGACCCAAATGGACTGTGCACTCCAGGAAATGTGCTTATCGATCAGGGATCTGTGAACGTCAATGCAGAAGGCAAGCTCCTCACATGGATACCACATGAATGTTTAAACATGCAGCATGGGAGCACGTTGAGGGTCAGAGTTTGCAATAGAAGCTGCTCACACCTCATTTATACTAACATGGAGATATAAATCACTTCAGTTTTATTTTAATCAGAGTTTAAAAAAGACTGGCCTCTGATCAAAAAACGGAAGGTTTCCTTTGATCCTTGGTCAAACTAGTTTGTTGATTTAAATTGGCAGTGGCTGTATCAATGTCAATTTGAGGAGTTTCCTTTGAGATGAAAAATCATTCTGTTGACTAAAATTGCCAATAGCTGTAATGGAGAAATTTCCTGAGAGCTGAATAAGCTAATGGCCTTCATAATGTAAATGAATTGCAAGGTGCATTTACAGGTCTAGAGGAATGTTTCTCATAGGAAGATACACATTGTATTCCATACCATACTTAACACATGTTTTAGATTTCACTTGTTAATTGCTGCTGCTGGATCATAATGTCAGGACGAGGAAAGAGAGAGCAGAGACATACGTTCATAAAGATGGTGAGCCTGGAGGTGAGAAGGACACATAATTAGGCAGGATGATGGCAAACCTAATATCCACTGTTTTCCCATCTCCATTGGAGGTAAGGTCTGGGTGTGAAGACTCATAGTAGACCTTTCTGCCCTACTGCTAAGTGAAGCCCTTAAGTAGGCAATTAAAAGCCTCCTTCTATTGCTACTGGGATTAACCCAGTTTAAGGAAGTCTGCCACCAAGCACAATATGCAACAAATCAAACTGCAACCTTGGACTGGGAGAGCAAGGGTATTGGGATTGGGGAGTGGAAGATGGTTCCTGACATCAAAGGAGATCAGTACCTGAGCGAGGTACTGGACATTGGCCGGGGAATGAACAAGAAACTGGATATTGGGGAGGAGCTGTCTGCTAGGATCCATCCCCATGCCCTTGCTTCCAAATCCTCCAACTGCTCCCTACAACCCTTGTGACAATGCTACTCCTTTAACAAGGTTATGCTGTCCTTGTTTTTTTTTTTCCCAGAGGTTGTAAAAGACACAGAGTCTGAAAAGTTTGTGTTTGCATTGGTTTTGAGCTGGTTTGATTATAGCGAACAGATACTGCCTCGGAAAAAGGCTTTCAAGTTAAAAAAACACAGTTGTACAATGAAAGGGGAGTGGCCAGTGCTCCCAGCTCAGCTTGTCTCTGGTTTTGTTTGGTTTTTAGCACAGTAGTGTTTTTGAAGCTGCTGGGTCCAAAGAAGCAGGTTCAGGCTGGTGCTTTCTCTCTCTCTCTCTGACATCTCTCCTGTAAAACCCGGTGTTTGATTTTAGCTTTTGTGCCAAGGGGTGTTTATAGGGATTGTTGCACGTATTTGGAACAACGTCATTAATTTGATATGATCTGTTGGGTTTGCAGACAGGTTAAGTTATTCAGCATTCTGTTCTCTTTGTTTGTGGTTCATTCAGTAATCTTGTAAATAAATTCTGTTTTGTTTAAAACTAAGTGGTTTGACCAACTGCATCTCTCCTGGAATATTCGTGTTACACCTGCTTATAACAACCGGCCAAGTTAGGGTATAGGCTACTATCTTGAAATGTTTAGAGGGGGTCTGGCCTGGTCCATAACACCCAAACGCAATAAACCCCCTGAACACATCTACATTATTTCCCTTTGTCCTGGGTCATCCACAGTCCTGGGTTTGGCAGTGCTGTTCTGGCAGTAACCACCACCACTCCAGGGCACTGTTGAGTTCAAGGGCTCTGATTGATTGGCAACTTTTGCTGGGAGGGCTTTTTTTTAACCTCCAAGGTAATTGTACCACTGTTAATGCACATGTGGCTTGGAAGGAGTCACTGGAAAGGCAGCACAATTCCTTGCCAGCTCTTCAACAACAGGGAGGACCCCCGACATCTTTACAAAATTCCGCACAATACAGAATTGTGCTTCAGCACTAATTAGATTTACATTTTCAAAGTTCAAAAGCCTATTTTATTTCTTTGTAATAATTATTTTGCATAAAGCCAGTAACTGAATATTGACTTTTCTTATGAAATATAATTTATATTATCCTGGGAACTTTGCACAATATGTTGTGCTTTGGTTTGCTACTAAATTACAATACCCATCTATCAGAAGTGAGTTTGATTTTAAAAAGCCTTTATTTAATGCATTAAATGGATTACTCAAGTAGCATAATTGTTAACCTTCAGGTCACAAATTTCTGAAAAGACAATTTTTTCTTAAGTCTACAGCTTGTGCGTCAGAGAGGTCAAGATCACATTCTGGGCACTCTTGTGAGTACATTGAGAGAGAAAACAGTGATGAAATACAATAAATTCTAAGAGCTTTATGAAGCATGGCTGTGCTATTGGTGCCACATGAAGGAACTCAGCAAATTCTATACAAAATGACCTGTTGATAATGTTTTCCATCAGTGGCAAGACAGATCTGCAAATACTGGCAAAGGCCAGTAGAATTTGGCAATCAAAGGGGATGGCAGCCAAAGTGAATAGGCTTCTCAAGGACAAATTATGCTTTTAAGCAGAATAAAGGAAGTTTCCATGCATTAAGCAGAAGAACAAACAATTTAACTAGATTTTTGAAACATGATTCAGAAATAGCTGGGATGGGATCATTGCCTGCAGGCTGCAGGATTTCACTGCGAGGCTCAAATGACTGGCAGAAGTCCACCACTCAGGGAAGAATTGCTCAGTTGTAATTTTCAGAACACAAACCCATCCATGGACTGAAGGTGGACGCACCATCCAGTCAAGCTGGATTGGGCTCTCAGAAGTGGAGGGATAGGAAGTCCTCCAACTAGCAGGATTCTGTGCAAGATATGTCAGTATCCCGAAATGGAATTATCCTCTTGTTCATCAAATAAATATTTAAATTTAAATAAATGGAGCAGATAGCTGACCCATTCTAAAATTGTTCATTCATTCCTGGCATGTCACTGACTAAGAGTATTGATTGCTCATTGCTGACTGGAGAATTGGTTGAAAGCTGCCATCTGGAACTGTTGCAGTCCGTGCAGTGTGGAAATGCCCGCTGTGCTTTGAGGAGGAGAGTTTCAGGCTTTTGACCCAGTGCCACTGATGGAGCCATGACATATTTTCAAGTCAGGGTGACATTTGGTTTGGAGAGAACCTGCAGCTTCCCATGTATCTATTGCCCTTGTTGCTCGAGGTGGTAGAGGTCCCAAGTTTGGAAGGTACTGCCGGATGAGCTTTGGTGACTTTACCGTAATACATCTTGTTGCTGCCACTGTGCAGCAGTGGTGAAAGGAATGAGTTTTCAAGATGGCAAAGGGGGTGCCAATCAAGCAGACTATGTGGTCCATGATGATGTTGTTTTAGCTGCAGTAATTCCAAGGAAGTGGACAGTATTCTCACACATTTCTGAGCTGTGTCTTGTTAACCTAAGCAACATTCCTCAGAACTCCTAGCTTCGGACCTCAAACTACAGAATCTGTCTTCTCTTGTGCTAGGTATGCTCACACCAGTGTCTTCTCCTCTCCTCTCCCTCCTAAACCTCACTCCCAACCACCAACTCCTATTGACTCACGTTTTGCTGGAGCACTTTGAAATCATGCTCAGATAAAAGTTATCTTTATTTTAAGAGAAGTCACTCCCACCCTAACACTGGAGCACAGGTCTGATCTTGATGCTTGGGTCTAGGAAGTAATGAGGTCAGGAGTTGAGTTGTCTTGCTATAGCCTAAAGAGAGTGGCACTTGATAGCACTTTTAATGACCCTTTCATTGCTTTGCTGATGATTGAAGGTAGATTGATAGGTCAGTGATTCGTTGGATTGTATTTGTCCGTTTTTATTTGCACAGGACATACCTGGACATTTTTTAATGTTGTCAGATAGATGTCAGTGTTGTAGCTGTTTGTTTTATGTAAAATGATGATAACTATTTAATACTAACAGAAAGTACTTTACAAAATTCTATGAATGACAATGGTGCAAAGTCACTAAATAGTTACCTGGACTATCAGCCCAAAATCTCCTTTTTCCCCCCAAGCCAACACTCAAACCTAACAGACCAGACAAAACGTGAGAAGTGGAGATTAGATATTCGGTTAATGGTAGAAAGAAAGAGTCAGTATGTCACGTACAAGAGTACCTAAATCTCAACTAACCTCCAGATAAGCTAAACCCTCTGAACAGCTCAAAGCTGGTTTTGTTTAGAGGAAATATGAGGAAGAACTCTTTCACCCAGAGGCTGACAGTTATATGGTACATGCTGCCTGAGAGGGTGGTGGATGCAGATATTCTCACAATATTTAAGTGGTATCTGGATGAGCACCTAAAATGCCAGGGCACAGTAGACGATGTGCCCAAGTGCGGGTAAATGGGATTAGTGTAGTTTGGTTACAAAAGAGAAAATGCTGGAAAATCTCAGCAGGTCTGGCAGCATCTGTAAGGAGAGAAAAGAGCTAACGTTTCAAGTCTAACTGACCCTTTGTCAAAGCGTAGTGTAGTTTGGTGTTTGTTGGTCAGCATAGATATGATGGGCTGAAGGGCTTGTTTCTGTCCTGTGTGACTTTATGACTCTAACAATAAGGCATGGGCAATAATGCTTTAAAGTCCTGTTTGCAACACACAACTGGATATATATAGTGAAGTGAACACACTGCTTCATGCATCTCTGATAGATATCATTTTCCTGATAAGAGCACACTCTGCAAACTGCATGCTATCTCACGAGGCAGCTTAAAAGGATTCAATGGCATGAAATATTCATGGAGTGACAAACCCTTCATCTGTACAGGAAAATCCTTCCGTTATCTACATAATATGGACAGGCTATGTCACAATTCTGTGGAGCCCATCTTGTGAAATAAAAGAAATGAATGACCAAACTCTTCCAATACATGTAGATACACACAGAAGGACTTCACATGACATTTGCACTATATTGTAACTAATATTTTTTAAGGTTATTAGCTTTTTTAGCTCTATTGCAAACTTATCTTTCTGAACCAAAGTTTGCATTGCAATCTGAATCACTGAAGGAACACCTTCCATTAGATTTCAGCAGCAACCAAAAATAATAATTTGGTAGGGAAGATTAGAGCTGAAGTACAAAGACACAGGGAACACAAAGGGGCAATTACAGAAAAGAAAATATCAAAAGAAAGAAAACTTACTTTTAGTTGCTACAGACCCCATATTCTCCAAGTTTCATGGCCAGGATTTTGATTGCATATAGTCTGAAAATGAAATGTAATATTTAATATGTGCTCTTTAATAATGGAGAAAGAATAGGTCACTTACAGCTGGTTGCCATGTTAATTTCTTACGCATCCCTTCAACACCCCATCATCATCTCAGGCTCTTTTAAATTTCTAACAACTTTAATATACTGTTAAAGCTCAAGCTGAGCTTTCAGTCACATACTTTCCGCATTACAAAGACTGACTACTTCTGTCTATGCATCATTTCCCGTTTGTACCTCTAAAATATATATGTCATCAAAATTATTCATCTGTATCTTTGTCACCTCTAAAATTGATTATTCTTATGGTCAGTTGCCTGACCTTCTATCTATTTCGTCCATAAGCTTCACTTAATCTAAAACTCTATTCATTACATCTAACCTGCACTTGCTCAATACCCCAGTCCTTGCCAACTTACATTGGACCCTAGTGCTGAAACACCTTAAGAGTGAATCTTTGTTTAAAGCCTTTTTGTTGTGTCTCTCTGTCTTATTATTATGACCAGCTGTAACAATAATTTGCATTTATATCATCTCTTTACCAGTAAAATGTTCAAAGGTGCTTCACACAATCCTTGTGAAACATAATAATTACCCCAAACTACAAAAGGAGATACTACAGCAGATGAACAAAAGCCGAAGCAGACTCTTTAAGGAGTGTCCAAATGGCAGAAAGAGATAGACAGGAGTAAAGCAGTTGAAGAAGGGAAGCTCAGAGTCATTATCATAGAGTCATAGAGTCATACAGCATGGAAACAGACCCTTTGGTCCAAACAGTCCATGCTGAACATAATCCCAAACTAAACCACTCCCACCTCCTGGTCAATATCCCTCCAAACCTTTCTATTCATGTATCTATCCAAATGTCTTTTAAATGTGATAATTGTACCCATATCTACCACTTTCTCAGCAAGTTAATTCCACACACAAACTACCTTCTGTGTAAAAGAATTGCTACTTAAGGAACAGTTGGCAATAGTAGAATAATTCAAATTTAGAGACAAAAACTAGCATTTTTACAGATCCAGCAATATGAAGTTCTCCCCTCCTGCCCCCACTCCCAATTTCATTCCTAAGAATTTTGGACATCCAATAATCCCTGTTTTTGCTTTGCTGTCCTTTTCTTTGTTGGACATTGGTGAAATACTCTGGGGTATTTTAGCTAGTGGATGCAAGCTGTTGTTTAAAGTGAAGGGGTTAATTCCCACTTTATTTCTCAACTCGAATTCTACACACTTATGTATGCTTCAGAAGAAAAATACAGCAATAAAACCACCGAACAAGACTTTAGCATTCATTTTATGCACTCATATATTATTCACACTGTGATGTGTTTGAAATGAATATTCTAAACACCTGTAGAAATAAATGTCAAGATGGATTTGGAGCTTTTCATTCCCATCCACACATTACTAACAAATGCACAAATGCTTTCTCTTCCCTTCATTTCTTGATGCCTCACTGACTCTTATCTACACTGAATGAATCGCAGATATTCTTCTTTTGTGGATATGCACCTTGCTGATTTCCTAATAAATTAAAAGACATTGCAGGCAAAATAAAATTATGATATAATCAAAAAAAATCTTCACATAAATATTTTAAAGTGCTGCAGAAACCGAGGTAATTATAGCTTCTCAATACTCCCAAGCTAGGAAATGAGAGGTGATTTCCCAACTTTGTTCCCATTGCCTGCTGAGAGGACTTATCAGAAACCTCACAACCCCTGCTTTAGTTTGTGCAACAATTAATTTTAATGGTTGCCATATGATTGCCGGAGCATTTGAATTTCCGATACACAAATCCCGTGGTGAGGTTTTCAGTTGCAGGTACAAAGGCAAAAGAAAACTGCATGATGTTTTAAACATGGATCTGCTCTAAGAATCTCTTCAGAGTGAATAGAATCTGTCATTTCTGTTGGACTTTCCCACTTCCTAATTTATAATCCCACCAATTCTAGAAGCAATTTTTGGTGGTCAGTTAGCTCCATTGGTTGGATGACTGATTTGTGATGCAGGGAAGCACCAATGATCCAGTTTCAATTCCAGTTTTATCTATGATTATCACAAAGGCCTCGCCTTTCACCCTCGCCTGAGGCATGGTGACCTTGAGGTTAAACTCATCACCAGTTGATTCACTACTGATAGAATGTAGCCTATAGTCGTCTGGGACTGTACAGATTTTCTCTTCAATGGAGACCACAATTTGACAGGTAAACGGAATGCATCCATTGAATTATCCACTCACTGGCAATATTTATTTTTGAACCACTGATGCAAAAACAGTATTATTTGGATGGATGAGACGTGGCAAATGGAGTTTAATTCAGATAAATGCGAGGTGCTGCATTTTGGGAAAGCAAATCTTAGCAGGATTTATACTCTTAATGGTAAGGTCCTGTGGAGTGTTGCTGAACAAAGAGACTTTGGAGTGCAGGTTCATAGTTCCTTGAAAATGGAATCGCAGGTAGATAGGATTGTGAAGAAGGTGTTTGTTATGCTTTCTTTTATTGGTCAGAGTATTGAGTATAGAAGTTGGGGGATCATGTTGAGCTCGCAGATACCTCCTCCTACTGCCCCCTTGACCATGACCCCACCTCCCACCACTAAACCATCATCTCCCAGACCATCCATAACCTTATCACCTCAGGGGATCTCCCATCCACCGCCTCCAACCTCATAGTCCCACAACCCCGCACCGCCCGCTTCTACCTCCTGCCCAAAATCCACAAACCTGACTGCTCCGGCCGACCCATTGTCTCCGCCTGCTCCTGCCCCACCGAACTCATCTCCGCATACCTTGACACGGTCCTGTCCCCCTTAGTCCAAGAAGTCCCTACCTACGTTCGGGACACCACCCATGCCCTCCACCTCCTCCATGATTTTCGCTTCCCCGGTCCCCAACGCCTTATCTTCACCATGGACATGCAGTCCCTGTACACCTCCATCCCCCATCACGAAGGACTCAAAGCCCTCCACTTCTCCCTTTCCCGCCGTACCAACCAGTACCCTTCCACTGACACCCTCCTTCGACTGACTGAACTGGTCCTCACCCTGAACAACTTCTCTTTCCAATCCTCCCACTTCCTCCAAACGAAAGGAGTAGCCATGGGCACCCGCATGGGCCCCAGCTATGCCTGCCTCTTCATAGGATATGTGGAACAGTACACTGGCCCCAACCCCCACCTTTTCCTCCGCTACATTATGACTGTATCGGCGCCGCCTCGTGCTCCCACGAGGAGGTTGAACAGTTCATCCACTTCACCAACATCTTCCACCCCGACCTCAAATTCACCTGGACAGTCTCAGATTCCTCCCTCCCCTTCCTCGACCTTTCTATTTCTATCTCAGGCGACCGAATCAACACGGACATCTACTACAAACCGACCGACTCCCACAGCTACCTGGACTATACCTCCTCCCACCCTGCTCCCTGTAAAAACGCCATCCCATTCTCCCAATTCCTTTGTCTCCGCTGCATCTGCTACCAGGAGAACCCGTTCCAAAAACGTACAACCCAGATGGCCTCCTTCTTCAAGGACCGCAATTTCCCCCCCGACGTGGTCGACGATGCCCTCCACCGCATCTCTTCCACTTCCCGATCCTCCGCCCTTGAGCCCCGCCCCTCCAACCGCCACCAGGATAGAACCCCACTGGTCCTCACCTACCACCCCACCAATCTCCATGTACAGCGCATCATCCGCGGTCATTTCCGCCACCTCCAAACAGACCCCACCACCAAGGATATATTTCCCTCCCCTCCCCTATCAGCATTCCGTAAAGACCACTCCCTCTGTGACTCCCTAGTCAGATCCACACCCCCCACCAACCCAACCTCCACTCCCGGCTCCTTCCCCTGCAACCGCAGGAGGTGCAAGACTTGCGCCCACACCTCCCCCCTCACCTCCCTCCAAAGCCCCAAAGGAAACTTCCATATCCGCCACAGATTCACCTGCACCTCCACACACATCATCTATTGCATCCTCTGCACCCTCTATACTGGGGAGATAGGCCGCCTACTTGCGGAGCGTTTCAGAGAACACCTCTGGGACACCCGGACCAACCAACCCAACCACCCTGTGGCTCAACACTTCAACTCCCCCTCCCACTCCACCAAGGATATGCAGGTCTTTGGACTCCTCCATCGCGAGACCGCAACAACACGACGGTTGGAGGAAGAGCGCCTCATCTTCCGCCTAGGAACCCTACCAACCACAAGAGATGAACTCGGATTTCACAAGTTTCCTCATTTCCCCTCCCCCCACCTTGTCTCAATCAAATCCATCGAACTCAGCACCGCCTTCCTAACCTGCAATCTTCTTCCTGACCTCTCCGCCCCCACCCCAGTCTGACCAATCACCCTCACCTTGACCTCTTTCCACCTATCGCATTTCCGACGCCCCTCCCCCAAGTCCCTCCTCCCTACCTTTTATCTTAGCCTGCTGGACAAACTTTCCTCATTCCTGAAGAAGGACTTATGCCTGAAACGTCGATTCTCCTGTTCCCTGGATGCTGCCTGACCTGCTGCGCTTTTCCAGCAACACATTTTCAACATCATTATGAGGTTGTACAGGACATTGGTTAGGCCACTTTTGGAATATTGCATACAATTCTTGTCTCCTTCTTATCAGAAAGATGTTGTAAAGGGTTCAGAAAAGATTTACAAGGATGTTGCCAGGTTTGGAGAATTTGAGCTATAGGGAGAGGTTGAATAGGCTGGGGCTCTTGGAGCATCGGAGTCTGAGGGGTGACCTTATAGAGGTTTATAAAATCATGAGGGACATGGATAGAATAAGTAGACAAAGTCTTTTCCCTGGGGTGGCGGGAGTCCAGAACTAGAGGGCAGAGGTTTAGGGTGAGAGGGGAAAGATATAAAAGAGACCTAAGGGCAACATTTTCATGCAGAGGGTGGTATGTGTATGGAATGAGCTGCCAGAGGAAGTAATGGAGGCTACTACAATTGCAACATTTAAAAGGCATCTGGATGGATATATAAATAGGAAGGTTTTGAGGGCTATGGGCTGGGTGCTGGCAGATGGGACTAGATTGGGTTGAGATATCTGGCCAGCATGGACAAGTTGGACCGAAGGGTCTGTTTTCACACTGTACATCTCTATGACTCTATTATAGGGAAAGCCACTGGCAAATACAAACATTGGCTAAATGTGCAAGATGAACAAGATGGGAGACTATTAAAGATTCTGACCATCAACCCTATGTATGCATCTAATAATTTTATAGACTTCTATCAAGTCTCCCATCAGTCCCCACCATTCCAGAGAAAACAACACAAGTTGTTTTCTCCTTATAGCTCATAACCTTTAATCCAGGCAGCATCCTGTTAAACCTCTTCTGCACCATCTCAAAGGCCTCCACATCCGTCCTGTAATGTGAAGAGCAGAATTGAACGCAATATTCTAAATGTGGCCTAACCAAAGTCTTATAAAGCTGTAACATGATATCCTGATATTTATATTCAAATCACCAACCAATAAAGGCAAGCATGGTATACACCTTCTTTTTACCCTATCGACTTGCGCGGCCACCTTCAGGGAATAATGGACTTGAACCTTAGGATCCCTCTGTGTATCAATGTTCTTCAGGATCTTGCCATTAACTGTGCACTTTTCCTTAATGTTTGATCTCCCAAAGTGCAGCACCTCACACCCGGATTAAACTCAATCTGCCACCTCTCTGTCCATATGTGCAACTGATCTATGTCCAGTTGTGTCCTTTGACAACCTTCAACAGTATCCTCAAATCCACCAATCTTTGTATCACTTGCAAACTTATTAATCCACCCAACAACATTTTCATTCAAGTCATTTGTGTATATAAATCACAAACAGCAGAGGTCCCAGTATGGATCCCTGCGGAACACCACTAGTGATGATCTCCAGCCTGAAAAAACAACCTTCCACACCTGCCTTTGATGGGCAAGCCAATTCTGAATCCAATCGACCAAGTGACAAAGATCTCATACATCTTAATCTTCTGGATGAGCATAACATGAGGGACCTTGTCGAAAGTTTTGCTGAAATCTGAGTAGACAACATCCACCGGCTCTGCTCTCATTGATCGCTTCCTCGAAAAATTCAATCAAGTTGGCAAGACATGACCTACTCTGCACAAAGCCATGCTGACTGTCCAAAATTAGATCATGCTTTTTCAAATGTACCTAAATCCTATCCCTAACAATTCTCTCCAATAGCTAATCAAACACCAATGTGTGACTCGCTACTCTATAATTTCCTGGATTATCCCTGTTTCCCTTATTGAAGAGAGGGCAACACGAGCTACTTGCCAGTCCTCTGGGACCTCTCCAGTGTCTGGGAAGGATACAAAGATTTTGGTCAAGGCCGCAGCAATCTCCTAACTTGCCTCTCTCAATAACCTGTTAAACTTGAAAGGGTTCAGAAAAGACTTACTGGGATGTTGCCAGGATTGAAGGGTTGGCACTATAGGGAGAGTCTGGATAAGGTTGGGCTTTTTTCTCCAAAATGTCAGAGGCTGAGGGGCAACTTTATAGATATTTATAAAATTATGACGGGCATGGATATGATGACTAGCCAAGGTCTTTTTCCCAAGGTAGGAGAATCCAAAACTAGGGGGCATAGGTTGAAGGGGAGAGAGGAAAGATTTAAAAGGGATATAAGAGGCAACTTTTTCACACAGAGATTGGTGTATGTATGGATCGAGCTGCCAGAGGACGTGGTGAGGGCTGGTACAATTGCAACATTTACAAAGGATTTGGATGGGTACATTAATAGGAAGGGTTTAGAGGAATATAGGCCAAATGCCAGCAAATGGGGTTACATCAGTTTAGGATATCTGGATGATGCGAACGAGGTGGACAAAAGGGTCTGTTTCCGTGCTGTATAATTCTGACTCTATAATTCCCCAACAGCAGGAAAAGTGAACCTAAAGATTTCTTAGATCTGTTAGCAACGTATTTCTGGGAATGTAAGTCAATTGATTTAAATAATACTATTTTGCAGGACAAACAAAGAGAAGTCTTTTTGAAATCTTCTGAAGAAGTTGAGCATATATAAGGCATGTGTTAAAAAAAAATTGAAAGATGTGTTTATAGGTGAATAATGTATCAGTGTGACAATTCTCAGTTAGATTCATTCTTTTGAATGCAGAATATATTCAACTAAACGTAGGGTCAGGAAAAGTTTATTGGTACATACAAAGAGAAACTAGCTGGCATCTTTATGATGCAAGTTTATGAATAGCTAGTGGGGTGCTTCTACAGAATTTGAGCATTGGATGAGAGATAAAACTTTAAAAATAGATGCTTAGGATTAGTACTAAGGTTTCAACAGCCTTGGAAAATATTGGATTACATATTAAACAGAATCATTGGAAGTGACTTTGGATCAAAATCTTACTAAGAACAAGTCAATCACTTCCCCATAAACAAAACTGAAGAAACAAAATACCATAACCAAGGTGAAAATAGACCAGTTAAGAAAAAGATGGGACAATTGAACTGGTTGTGCACTCATACTAGATCTGATGTCAATTATTACCTATTGGAACTAAGCACCATGTTAAAATATGCAACAGTTTGGAAGGTTCTGAAAACATAAACATTAAAGATATTAAATTCAGAGAAATGTGTACTCAAGTTTACAATCTTGGGTGATCCAGAGGATATGAAGCTATACATGTTTCATGAGAATTCACATGCCAATCATCCAAATGGCTATATTAGAATGGCAGGATTTATTACCTTCTTTGTGGGAAAGAATATTATACAACATACTGACCTGGATAGTCCTGAAAATAAAAAGGGAAGTTAAAAGCACCTTAGCTGAGAAAACACTGGCACTTAAGATATGGAATGTGTAGTTGTCTAATATTCTGAAGGAACTCAAATAAAATGAAATCTGAGATAAAGAATTATATAATGTAATGCATCTTTTTGTGACATTGTTCAGTCAAGAAAGGGTACCGCAAACATAAGGTTGAGAATTTACCTTGCGAATGGTGAAACAAATATTGGTTAAAGAAAAGAAATTTCTAATTAATGTAGGTTGACACAAGGCAACAATTGCTTAAAAAGAGAAATACTTAGCCTAAGAAATTATAGAAAGTCCTTGAAGAGCAATATCTTGGTATGATGACTGGATGAAATACTGAGGTGAAAATTTGAACTGTGTTATAAGAATATAAAGAACAATTTATTTGTATGTAGGTTTGCTTACTGAGCTGGAAGGTTCATTTCAGTTGTTTCGTCACCATACCAGGTAACATCATTGGGAGACTCCGAATGAAGCATTGGTAGCATGGCTCGCTTTCTATTTATGTGTTTAGGCTTCCTTGGGTTGGTGATGTCATCTCCTGTGGTGACATCATTTTCTGTGGTGATGTCATTACTTTTTTTTTCTCAGTGGGTGGTAAATAGGATCCAAGTCAATGTGTTTGTTGATAGAGTTCCGGTTGGACTACCATGCTTCTAGGAATTCTCGTGCGTATCTCCATTTGGCTTGTCCTAGAATGGATGTGTTGTCCCAGTCAAAGTGGTGTCCTTCCTCAATTGTATATAAGGATACTAGTGAGAATGAGTCATGTCATTTTGTGGCTAGTTGATGTACATGTATCCTGGTGGCTGATTTTCTGCCTGTTTGTCCAATATAGTGTTTGTTACAGTTCTTGCAAGGTATCTTGTAAATTACATTAGTTTTGCTTGTTTTCTGTATAGGGTCTTTCAAGTTCTTTAGCTGCTGTTTTAGTGTGTTGGTGGGTCTGTGGGCTACCATGGTGCCAAGAGGTCTGAGTAGTCTGGCAGTCATTTCTGAGATGTCTGTGATGTAGGGGACAGTGGCTAGGGTTTCTGGGCATGTTTTGTCTGCTTGTTCGGGTTTGTTGCTGAGAAATCGGCAGACTGTGTTCATTGGGTACCTGCTCCTTTTGAATACGCTATATAAGTTTCCTCTGTTCTGCGTAGTTCCTCTGCTGCAGTGTGTGGTGGCTCAGTGAAATAATGTTCTAATGCAGCTTCATTTGTGGGTGTTGGGATGATTACTTCTATAGTTCAATATTTGGTCTGTATGTGTTGTTTACCTGTAGAAGCTTGTATGAAGTTTCCTCTGTTTGCTCTACTGTAACATTTAGGAATGGCAGTTTGTTGTTGTTTTCCTCCTCTTTAGTGAACTTTATGTCAGTAAGGGTATTATTGATGGTCTTGAAAGTTTCCTCTAATTTGTATCATTTAATGATGACAAAGATGTCATCTGTGTAGCGGATCCAAAGTTTGGGTTGGATGGTTGACAGAGCTGTTTGTTCAAGTTTCTGCATTACTGTCTCTGCTAAGAACCCTAATATCGGAGATCCCATGGGTGTTCCATTGGTTTGTCTATAGGTTCTGTTTTTGAAGGTGAAATGGGTGGTAAGGCATAGGTCCACTAGCTTGATGATATTGTCCTTGCTGATAAAGTTGGTGGTGTTTGATGTATGTGTCTTTGGTTCTTCTAATAATGTAGTCAGTGTTACCTTGGCCAGATTGATGTTGAAGGAGACCATTATTTCATCCTCTTCTATCTTGGTGTCTTTGATGGTCTTCAGGAATTCTTGGGTGGAGTGGATGGAGTGGCGTGAGTCTTCTACTCAGTGTTTTAGTCTTTGGTGTCGCTCCTTGGCCAATCTGTAAGTTGGTGTTCCAGGTAGTGAGACTATGGGTCTGATGGGAGCTCCGGGTTTGTTAATTTGGGGTAATCCATAGAAGCTGAAAATGTGTTGCTGGAAAAGCAAAGCAGGTCAGGCAGCATCCAAGGAGCAGGAGAATCGACATTTTGGGCATGAGCACTTCTTCAGGAATGAGGAAGGTGTGCCAAGCAGGCTAAGATAAAAGGTAGGGAGGAGGGACTTGGGGGAGGGGCGTTGGAAATGCAATAGGTGGAAGTTGGTAAAGGTGAGGGTGAAATGCCGGAGTGGGGGTGGGGGCGGAGAGGTCAGGAAGAAGATTGCAGGTTAGGAAGGTGGTGCTGAGTTCAAGGGTTGGGACTGAGACAAGGTGGGGGGAGGGGAAATGAGGAAACTGGAGAAATCTGAGTTCATCCCTTGTGGTTGGAGGGTTCCTAGGCGGAAGATGAGATGCTCTTCCTCCAGCCGTCGTGTTACTATGGTCTGGCGATGGAGGAGTCCAAGGACCTGCATGTCCTTGATGGAGTGGGAGGGGCAGTTGAAGTGTTGAGCCACGGGGTGGTTGGGTTGGTTGGTCCGGGTGTCCCAGAGGTGTTCTCTGAAATGTTCGCAAGTAGGCGGCCTGTCTCCCCAGTATAGAGGAGGCCGCATCGGGTGCAGCAGATGCAGTAAATGATGTGTGTGGAGGTGCAGGTGAATTTGTGGCGGATATGGAAGGATCCCTTTTCATCTCTGATCTCCAGCATCTGCAGTCCTCACTTTCTCCGAATCTATAGAAGCGTAGTGTGTTGGATCCACCTGGTTTCATTTTTTGGAAGTCGGTCTTATTTACTTCTCCAGATTTCTGAAGTTTTTTGAGTAGGGCTATGATTCTGTTCTCTAGTTGTGGGGGCTGGTATATCGGCACTTGTTGGTAAGTGTTTGTATCTTTTGATTTAAAATGACTGTCAAGTGTCCTTTGTCTGCAGGTAGGATAACAATGTTTTTTTGTTTTTTTTTGTCTTTCTAGCGCTTTCTTGTGTATTGAGTGTGTTTCCTTCCTTTTCCTTGCTTAGTGTTGGTGTGACTGTCTGTCTGATTGTTTGCTGGGTTTCCTCTGTGGTTGTCTTTCAGTGTTGTTTCTAATGCTGCTAAGAAATCACTCTTGTCCGCATCCTGAAAGTTGTAATTTAATCCTCTCACTAAGACGGCTTTATCGGTGTCTGTTAAGGGTTGGTCAGATAAGTATTTTTATCCGTGCTTCTGTGTTGTCTGTGTTGTGATTTTGTGGAAGTTTGTCTTTTTTTTCTGCAGGTCTAGTTTTTTTCATTTTCTGTGTTTATCGCTGTGTAATGTCTATGGCTTGTTGTACTGAGTCTTTCCATTCATGGTCTGTTGCTTCACTGAGTCAAGATTTTTGGCGCGAAATTTCCCAGTTGTCTTTACGAAGTCTGTTGTGGGCATCATTAATCATTTCTCTAAGCATTCTGTGGCAGTTTTGCTTTGCTATTCTTTTGGCTAGTGAGGTTCTGGATGTAGGTTTGCTCACTGAGCTGGAAGGTTTGTTTGTTTTCAGATGTTTTGTCACCATACTAGGTGACATCATCAGTGAGCACTGGTGGCATGGCCCGCTTTCTATTTATGTGTTTATGTTCCTTGGGTTGGTGATGTCATTTCCTGTGATGACATCATGTCCTGGGAAATATATGAGGAGAAAGTGAGGTCTGCAGATGCTGGAGATCAGAGCTGAAAATGTGTTGCTGGAAAAGCGCAGCAGGTCAGGCAGCATCCAGGGAACAGGAGAATCGACGTTTCGGGCATAAGCCCTTCCCTGGATGCTGCCTGACCTGCTGCGCTTTTCCTGCAACACATTTTCAGCCCTGGGAAATATATGCTAATCTAGGTAGTGACACCTCATCCCAAGTTTCCAAGTTTTTTTTTAAATGTAGATAACCACCTAGCAACCTTTTCAGGACTGCTACTACACATCTCTGCAGCAGGTGAGACTTGAACCCAGACTGCCTTGGCCCAGAGGTAGAGACATATCACTGTGCCACAAGAGCACTCAAGTTATTTAGTGTGTTTCCAGGATATTTTCTGATCAATTTGTTCAGAAGTGTTATGTGCCTTTGAACCAGACGAGATTGAACCTAGGTGTCCTGGCCCAATGTCACAGATATTACCACTGCACCACAAAAGAACCCTTAATGCCTTTCTTAATGTTAAGAAGAAACAGTTTGTACCTATATTATCTGAGCACTCACACGCATACTCATGTATATACAGAGAGTACCTGTAACTGTGACTGTAGGATGAGCATGGTAAGGCTGAGGAAGTCAATAAAAAGATGTGTGTCTGGGTCCAACCTCCTCAACTGGCATGTGGTCTATTAATATGTGTCAGTACACTTAACTCTCTGACTAAATGAATCTCAGTGAAAAATATTGATAAAAACACAAATAAACTAAAATCAATTCAGTGTGAATTATTTGCAAGTGCAGTTTTAAATTTGAGAAAACATCCATGCCACCTTCCTGTTTTCAACAAGTTAGTGTCAATGGGATTTGATAGGAATGCTTCTCTTAAAACAGGATCAACTGGAAAATCGACATTGCCAGCTGATAACTGGTCTTATCATTGGAAAGTGTACCAGGCGACAAATTTGAATGTGTTACCTGTATACGCTGCTGCAACTTTAAATTTCATTAGATTAGATTCCCCACAGTGTGGAAACAGGACTCCGGCCCAACAAGTCAACACCAACCCTCCGAAGAGTAACCCACCCAGACCCATTTCTCTCTGAATGATTCACCGAACACTATGGGCAATTTACCATGGCCAATTCACCTAACCTGCACATCTTGTGATTGTGGGAGGAAACTGGAGCACCTGGAGGGTACCCATGCAGACACGGGGAGGATGTGCAAAATCCACACAGCATCCGAGACGGGAATCAAACCCGGTTCCCTGGCACTGTGAGGCAGCAGTGCTAACCACTGAGCCACCGTGCCACCCCTGAGCCACCATGCCACCCCATTTGTAATTGCGTGAGAAAGAGAAACATCAAGTAAACAGATGTGGCGAACTCCTGGGTCCACTATCGGGAACAATGTACTACTGACAACTTTTGTCCCATTTTTCTCATTCACATTACCCATCACTCCTTTCAATTTTTTTAAATCTACATGCATACTTTGACAGCCTATAAAAAGCACTGTCAGGTAAAATTTCTCCTTGTTTTCTAGCTCTTCATTAATGAAAGGCCAAACAGAAAATCATGGAAAACTGATCTTATTTTCTAGCCTCAGTTCTGATACAGGATTTTGAAGCAAACTTCCTTTCTCTTCTCAGATACCATCGAACTTCCTGTCTATTTGAAGAATTTCTACTAGCATTTGTTAAAAATAATCCGTCTACAGAATACTAAACATACCATTTTAAGCTTTTCAACTGAAAGAATTGCGGATGCTGTAAACTACAGACAAAAATAGAAACTGCTGGAAAAACTCAGCAGGTTTGGCAGCATCTGTGGAGAGAAATCATAGTTAGTGTTTCAGCTTTGAGGAAGGGTCATGCAACCTGAAACATTCATTCTAGTTTCTATCCACAAACGCTGTCAAACCTACTGCACTTTTCCAGCAATTTCTATTTTTATTTCAAACTTGCCAATCTTTTCCTTTCAAAAATTACAAACCTGATTTCAAAACAGAGATTGATCAATTAATGTTCGGCAAGTACATTAAGATTTTCAGCACCAAGAGAGTTAAATGCACTTAAGACACAGATCAGCCAGGATAGTATTAAATTTCAGAATCAACTTGAGGGTTGAGTGGCCCACTAATGTTCCTTCATCCTTTATCCTTTTTGCTGTTTGTTTGGGGCCAGTTCGACAAACAGATTCATGTTCCCACTGAAACCCAACTATTTCTTTCAATTTCCAAGACATTCTGCTTTTTGCTTTTCATTTCCAGCAATGGCAGTTCGATATCTTTCTGCTTCCAAAGACATTATAATGTCTAACTCATTTTCAGCAACTTTTGTAATGGTAGCAGGATGGTAATGCCAAACTGGACTCTCACTTGGCATATTGAACCTATTAAATAATAAGGGGTGGCTCAGTGGTTAGCACTGCTGCTTCACGGTGTCAGTGACCCAGGTTTGATTCCAGCCTCGGGGGACTGTCTATGTGGAGTTTGCACATTCTCCCCGTGTCTGCATGGGTTTCCGCCGGGTGCTCCGGTTTCCATCTGCAACCTAAAGGTGTGCAGGCTAGAATCGGTCATGCTAAATTGCCTATAGTATTCAAGGATGTGTAGGTTAGATGCATTAGTCAGGTATAATAAGGTAGGGGAATGGGTCTGGGTGGGTTACTGTTTGGAGGATTGGTGTGGACCTTTTGGGCCAAAGGGCCTGTTTCCACACTATAGGGATTTGATAAAAGAATTAAGCCTATCAAATGGAAACCAAGGGAAAAGTTGTACATGATTGATACATACATACGTAGAAATAAAAAAAGTGCATACTAATGAACACACAATTCTACCCTGTTCTGTGATGTAAAATTCACATTAAATGCTATTTCATTTATAGTTGATTCTGTATATCCTACTTTAGTTGTTTGATCTCTTTTTTTATTAATTCTATTTTTTTCACATGGCCAATCCTTGGCTTATTTTACTGTTTGATCACATTAAGCATTGGCAAATCTTGTGTTGCATGTGTGCTGCTGGCTACTAAATTATAACATATTTATAACCAGAGATAATGAAAAAGAAATGCTGATTGTAATGAAGATTACTGGCAATTAGACGTGATTTTCCTGTTTTTTGTTTAAGCCTTTTCAGCACTGATTTCAATGCTGACAACAATATAGCAGAATATTTCCACAGTAGCATATAATTTTAATAATTATGTGAAATTAACATAATGATTATTATGATGAAAAGATGAGGGTTACGAAATGGTTTTGTTTTTTTTCATGTTGAAAGGCCATTGGCTTCATTAAAATGGGTTTGATTATTCAAACAAAATTCAAGGAAATGAAAGAACATTCAAGAAAATAAAGCAGAACTGGAGCTCAGTAAAAAAATTTATATTTGAATATGATAACTTGTACTATATATAAAATTTGTGAGGTGAACTGATGAAACATACAATGATGTGAATCTGGTTATTAAAAATACTTGCTGCTTATTAGCGGATAAAAGAAGTCTTATTAAATCTATATATATATGTATGTAATGCTCATTTAACACAGCAACAAGCCAGTTACAACTTTAAGCTGATTTGCCAGCTGCACTGGGTCTGATTTTATTAATGTCGTTCCATTTTTCTTTTCAGAGTACATTTTTCAATGGAGAAAAAGTAGTTTTAAGAGCCCTGGGGTTTGGTTTTATAACATTGCATACTCAATTGCCTTATAGTCACTGACTCACAGGACCTATTCTTCTACCAGTGGTAAGCACAAAAAGAAATCACAAGTAGAATCTCGAAAGACATTTCAAATTGGCCAAACTGTGTACTGGGAGGGAGATTGTAATACTGAAAAGAGGTTTGGGTGCAAGGGTTGAAAAAGGCGTTAAATGGTTGGTTTACTAATAAAGCATGATGCCATGAAAGTCTAGCTTTAGAATCATGGAGATATACAGCATGGAAACAGACCCTCCGGTCCAATTTGTTCACGCCGACCCAATATCTTATATAAATGTAGTCCCATTTGCCAGCACTTGGCCCATATCTCTCTTAAACCTTCCTGTTCATATATCTATCCAGATGCCTTTGAAGTCTTCTAATTGTACCAGCATCCATCACTTCCTCTGGCAGCTAATTCTATACATGCACCACACTCTGGGTGAAAAAGTTGACCTGTACATCCCTTTTACATCTTTCCATTTTCACCTTGAATCTGTGCCCTCTACGTTTGGATTTCCCCACCCCAGCGAAAAGACCTTGTCTATTTATCCTATCCATGACTCTCATGATTTTATAAACATCTATAATGTCACCTCTCAGCCTCCGATGCTCCAGGGATAATAGCCACAGTCTATTCAGATTCTCCTAACAGCTCAAACCTTCCAATTCTTGCAACATCCTTGTAAATCTTTCCTGTACCCTTTCAAGTTTCACAACATCCTTAATATATGAGGGAGACCAGAATTGCATGCAATACGCCGGAAGTGGCCTAACGAATGTCCTGTGCAACTGCAACATGACCTCCCAACTCCTATACTCAAGGCACTGGCCAATAAAGGCAAGCATACTGAATACCTTCCTCACTATCCTATCTACCTGAGACTCCACTTTCAAGATGTGTAATGTTGGGTATAGTTGCTGATTACCATAAGTGAACCAATCTGAAGGCACTAAAAAGTGACACATTAAGATTTAACACAACTCAATTGTTATGACATTGGTAGAGCATTGTGTTGTTGGCACCAAGCACACACACATCCATTAAATGTGTGAAATAGGCTAGCTGATACATAATAGCTTGTCTTAGAATGGCTCAGCTATTGAGTGGGAGTTTGCAAAGTTCCCAAATGTAACAGCAGAGGTGCTAATGGAGGGGATCCTTGGGATGAAGAATGTTTGCATGGGGAAGAGTGCAACCCCAACCCACCCTCTTTGTTGTTTCAGCTGATCTGATCTCATGCTGTCCCATTGTATCCTTCGTGCAGACAAAAAACTGGCATCAGCATAACCCAGAACTCCCATTCCACTGATCAAAGTGTTCAAGTGGCACAGAGCTCACTCTTTTTTTTTAGATTACGTTTTCAGAAAAAGTTTTAGAATACATGTTAATATAGTGCTGTAGAAATCTTCACAATATCATTCAGAATATATACCTCAGTGTTTCAAATACCTTTATCAACCGTCCAGCAAGAAGTGAACAGTAAAAGATCACATGCCTTCAAGTAGCATTCAATCCTCAACAATGATTTGTTTTATCTCGATCAGATAATTAGCAGAGGGCATTATGTCAAAATACAATGCCTCAAAATGCAATGTAACCTTCTTTGTATGTAGTAGAAAGGCAGCACATTTCCAAACACAGAAAGACCAGAACAATGTCCATGTTTGGGCTGAAAAGTGGCACGTAACATCTGCATCACACACATGTCAGTACAGGCCATGTCGAATAAAAGCCGACCAGGCAGCATCCAAGGAGCAGGAGAATTGATGTTTTGAGCATAAGCCCTTCATCAGGAATGCGACTTGTGGTCCAACAGGACTGAGAGATAAATGGGAGGGGGTGGGGCTGGGCTGAAGGTAGCTGGGAATGTGATTGGTAGATAAGGTGGAGGTGAAGGTGATAAGTCGGAGAGGAGGGTGGAGTGGATAGGTGGAAAGGAAGATGGACAGGTAGGACAGTTCAAGTGGGCAGTGCCGAGTTGGAGGGTTGGATCTGAGGTTATGTGGGGGGAAGGGAGATGCAGATACTGGTGAAAAAACCACATTGATCCCATGTGGTTGCAGGGTCCCAAGGTGGAAGATGAGGCGTTCTTTCTCCAGGTTCGGGTGGTTAGGGTTTGGTAGTGGAGGAGGCCCAGGACCTGCATGTCCTTGATGGAATGGGAGGGGGAGTTAAAGTGTTCGGCCACAGGGTGATGGGGTTTTTTGGAGCGTGTGCCCCTCAGAGATGTTCTGCAAGTTGGTGTCCTGTCGCCCCAATGTAGATGAGTCCACATCAAGAGCAACGGACACAGTGGATGCACAGGTGAATTTCTGTTGGATGTGGATGGATCCTCTGGGGCCTTGGACAGAGGTAAAGGCGGAGGTGTGAGCACAGGTTTTGCACATTTGCAGTGGCGGGGGAAGGTGCTGGGAGTGGAGGGTGGGTTAGTGGACCTACCGAGGGAATAGCCGAGGGACTGCATAAGAAGTGCAAACCTGCACCCACACCTCCCGCCTTACTTCCTCCCAGGCACCAAAGGATCCTTCCACATTTGACAGAGGTTTACCTGTATTTCCACACACATCATCTACTGTGTCCATTGCTCTTGATGTGGTCTCCTCTACATTGGGGAGACAGGATACCAACTTGAGGAAGGCTTCAGAAAACATCTCTGGAACACATGCCCAGAACAACCCCACCACACTGTGGCTGAACACGTTAACTCCCCATCCCACTCTGTCAAGGGCATGCAAGTCCTGGGCGTCCTCCATTGCCAAACCCTTATCACCCGATGCCTGGAGGAAGAATGCCTTATCTTCTGCCTTGGGACCTTTCACCCACACAGGACCAATCTGGATTTTACCAGTTTCCTCAGTTCCCCTTCCTCCAACCTTATCCCAGATCCAACCCTCCAACTCGGCACTGCCCTCTTGAACTGTCCTACCTGTCCATCTTCCTTCCCAACTATCCACTCCACCCTCCTCTCCGACCTATCACCTTCACCCTCACTTCATTTACCTATCACATTCCCAGCTCCCTTCCTCCCAGCTCCATCCCCTCCCACTTATCTCTCAGCCCCCTTGGACCACAAGCCTCATTCTTGATAAAGGGCTTATGCTTGAAATGTTAAATCTCCCATTCCTCAGATGCTGTCTGACCAGTTGTGCTTTTCCAGCACCACACTCTTCGATTCTGATCTCCAGCATCTGCAGTCCTCATTTTCTCCACTTCTCGTAAAAAAACAATCTAACCACTGCCCCATGGCATTCAATGGTGTTATTGTCACTTAATCTCCACCCTACCAACATCCTGGGGGTTAGCATTGACCAGAAACAAATCTAGACTGACCATATAAGAGAAACTCAAAAACTAAGAATATTGCAGCGCATAACTCACCACCAGACTGGCCATATCCTCTCCACCATCCACAACACACAGTTAAGAGTATGGTGGGATCGTGTCAATTGCCTGGATAAGTGCTGCTCCAAAAACACTCAAGAAGCTTGACACCATCCAGGACAAAGCAACTCACACAATTGGCATTACATCCAGAAACATCCAGTTATTCCACCATTGACACTCAGTAGCAGCAGTACGTGCTACCTACAAGATGCATATTAGAACCTTTCAAACCCATGACATCTAATATTTAGTAGGAGAAAGGCAGCACTTACATCGGAAAACCACCAGTTGCAAGTTCCCCTCCAAGCCACTCACAATCCTGACTTGGAAATATATAGTCATTCCTTCACTGTCGTTGGGTGAAAATTCTGGAATTCCCTCCCTAATAGATGACAGAGGTTCAAGAAGGCAGCTCACCACCACCTTCTCAAGGGAAACTAGAGACAGGTAATAAACATAGGCCCAACACCAACATTCACAACCCATAAATGAATAATAAAGCAAAACACCACTACACATGTTCAAGTCCACTCAGGTTTTGAAGTCTCAACAATTTTATCTTAAGTAAGCAAATATCTGGAGGTAGGATATATAGTACAATTACAGGGGCTGAATTCAAGGCTATAACACATTGGAATCTTGCGTGAACACTTCTGAATTAACACAAATATTTTAAGTATGCATAATCTGCCTCAGAAATCTCAGTCGCAATTTATAGGACCTTTCAGGTGTTTATTTATTGAATGACATAACATTTTTGCCATATATGCATATTTCAGGGATTCACATGGCAGGATTATTTGAAAGTGAGAGTTCCATTGCTTGGTTTATTCTCACTTTGATTCGTACAGCTTCCTTTGGAGGCTTGTTCCTGTAGCATTATTCAAATCACTTCTGTAGTAAAATAGAACTTTGTTTGTGACATTAGCAAACAGAAAGAGTTCATAACAAGCCTTAAAATGTTACTTTGATAAATGCATCAATCCATGTGCGACAAGCAAGTTTTGGCTCCTTATAACCAGCAGACAGAGGAATATTGCATGAATGTATTATGTATTCATATGTTGTGGTTCTGTTCGCCGAGCTGGAAGTTTTTGTTGCAAACGTTTCGTCCCCTGGCTAGGCGACATCATCAGTGCTTGGGAGCCTCCTGCGAAGCGCTTCTTTGATGTTTCTTCCGGTGTTTATAGTGGTCTGTCCCTGCCGCTTCCGGTTGTCAGTTTCAGCTGTCCGCTGTAGTGGTTGGTATATTGGGTCCAGGTCGATGTGTTTGTTGATGGAGTTTGTGGATGAATGCCATGCAACAAAAACTTCCAGCTCGGCGAACAGAACCACAACAACGAGCACCCGAGCTACAAATCTTCGCACAAACATTGAATATGTATTCATATCCTGGTGACATTCATATTCCAAGCTTAGATATTCCAAGAAGTGACAGAAGTTTAAATAATGAACTAATTAACTCATTGAAGGATTCTATTATGTTTCATTTCAATTCTCTTTTGCAAACTATGCCAATCAATCATTAATGCATTATTCTGTTGAATGTCTGTGCATTATTTCAGAGTTATACTTTAACTATCCATTTTTCCCATTGAATTAATTTTACTCTCTTTTGTTTCTTTAACAAATAAAACCCGACATGAGACATTAAGTAGAAGAATACAGCATTTCATCATGTCTCTTAATCATGGTGTTCTTTGCACAAATTTCCACAAGGGATTATATTTGTTCTCTTCCAAGTAAGAAAAATCAGTACTGGTGACAAATTCATCCCCCATTTCTGGCCTTGACGCCAGTGTCAAGCTAAAATACAGCATCACCACAGGATAAAGCACTGTCCATTCTAACCTCTCAACATGCCTGAACTGTGACTTCAGAAGAAAACTGTCTCCACCCACTGCACCAGAACAATCTTTTTTAGGAAATACTTGTAATTCTTATGGGCAAGATGAAATCTTCAACTTAGAATGTGTTAGGGACAAAATAAGGATGTTATGACATTCCAAGGGATGAAATTCACTTGATGTAGAATCATTACAGTGAGCAGGAGAAAAATACTCACCTGCCTGATGCAAATAACTAGGAGAAAGTGATGACTGCAGATGCTGGCGATCAGAGTCGAGAGTGTGGTGCTAGAAAGGCATAGTAGATCAGGCAGCATCTGAGGAGCAGGAGAATCGACATTTTGAGCAAAAGCCCTTCATCAGGAAATAACCACACTGGGTGGAATCCTATGCGTGTTTTTTTGACTAGGCATGAGCATGAGCAAGTTTTCAGAAGATATTTTGCGGTAGGTCCTACTTAGTTTTCTCTCTGTATCTTAGCAAACTCACAATGTGAACTGCATCCCCCAACTCCCACACTTATGCCATTCGACATGTCTAATTTTCATCTCAATTTACTGTGTGCTGTTCCTGGCACAACTCACCACTCCGCAGATCTTCATTGAGAGAATGCCATCCCTTGAGAGTGGGAACTGGAACCTCTGGTGGACAGGGATAGTGCAAAGGAGAGGAGTCCTTTTCCCCGGAGAATGGCCAGAGGAGGTCGTGCCATCCAACATTGCCAGCCCGCCCTTTGCCATCACCCGGTCAGTACCATTTGCAGAGTGTGGAATAGTGGCCAGCAGTGCCATAAGATGTTCAAGGACCTTTTTAGCTCTGCCAGGGCAAGTGCCACACTCTTCTGTCTATCACTTCACATTCACTCTCTCTCTGCCAGTGTGCACAACTCCCACAAGGCTCGTGTTTTGCCAGTCTCACTGTTGCCTTCACTTGTTGGCGTCACCCTGTTCCCCCCCACCCCCACCACCCCACCTGATCTACCATATCACTAACTCTGCATACACTCTGCACTGCCTCCTCAGTCCCTCAGAACACCTTGCCACCTTTCTATCACCCACATTGGCATTAACAGCCACAACCTTCACTGATATCTCACTCATTCTCCTTCTTGCTCTTGTTACAAGAGAAGATATCCCATAACATCGAATAGCAAGGCTGCACTGGTGGAAGGGTATCCAACATCTGACTCCTCACCCATAGGAGTAAAAAATCTTTGCTCTTGAAGCAGAAGATCAGGATTGCTCCTGTGGAGGTGCAAAGATATCCATGTCCTGACAAACTAGTAAGTGCCACGCTACATGCCACTGCCACTCACCCATTAACCCCGCTGTCAGTCTTATTCATTGCTTACTACATCTAACCACTGGCTATGACACCTCTCTCTTTTACCTTGTAGGTACAGCCAGCTCTTCATGAGGTCTGCGGAAAGGGGCCAGATCCTGCAGAAACCACATCCTTAAACCTCTGAGGGCAACAATGTCTCAGCACGGCTGCCCCCTACGCCCTATACCAGCCTAGATATTGATACCTAGGTGGCGGCAGTAAACTTAGAGAATGTGGAGCACTGTACCAGCTCCACAGGAAGAAATGCCCCAGGTCGCTGGGACTTGGAGGACCATTGGAGGACAGGCACCTGCTCAGGACCAGCCAGGAGAGGACCCTTTGGTATTAGCAATGAGGGACTTCATCTAATTACACAGGACAGAGTAACTGCAGCAGCAGCAAATAAGCATCTGGGACATTATGGCCCTCATTGCTCAGAAACTGCAACATGGCACAGTTTGTCTGCCTCCACAGATAAGTTAGTGGCTGCCACATTGAGACAGGTCCATTATAGGAGAAAGTGAGGACTGCAGATGCTGGCGATCAGAGCTGAAAAATGTGTTGCTGCAAAAGCGCAGCAGGTCAGGCAGCATCAAAGGAGCAGGAGAATCGACGTTTCGGGCATAAGCCCTTCTTCAGGGCTTATGCCCGAAACATCGATTCTCTTGCTCCTTTGATGCTGCCTGACCTGCTGCGCTTTTCCAGCAACACATTTTTCAGCACAGGTCCATTATAGTCAGCTGGAGAGATGCACATACCCAGTACTGCATCACCTGAATCATATGGTCTCAATGTTGACTGAATAGCAACAAGGATTGGTAGTGATACCTTGAATCCAGTCCAATTGATCCCTCCCCACAAAGAGGCTGAATCGTAATAGGAGGCATTCATCTACAGGACAAACCACACACAGGCCCTTCGACAATTCCTCTCAATCAGAGGTGTTAGGCCCGCCACTCCCACCCTACCTATCCTTCTGAGCCTTGGAGATTCTGACCCTCAACATGTCTTGCTCATCGAGACACACGCTTTCTAGGATCACCCCATCAAACCTCCAGAGTCAAACAGGCTCCACTAACAAGCAACTCATGTGTGGAACAAGGGAGCACACAAAGATGCAGTGGGAGGAAGAGGGTGAAGAAAATTTATTGAGGACACTTTGGTGACAATAGCTTTCACATTATATATAAATATTTGTTCTTTAACTGTACGGGTTTATGTGAGTCTCCCTGTATTCTGGAAGACATTGTTACACCATCCATATTCTCATCTCATAGATCTGTTGTTAAATATTCCTCTCTCAAACACTTTCCCCCTTTCGCTTATATTTCCATCTCATTCCTGGACTTCTCTGCAGTATTCGGAATTCACTAGGGACTTGCCCTAAAAATACAAAGGCCTTCCCTTCTTTCTAGCCATTTCACTCTTCTGTTTTATTGGGCTGTTAAACTCAAGATTTTTCCTGTCATACTGAATATTATTAAGATGTAAGGGGTCAACTAAACCAACTTGTCTCAAGCCATCTTGGTTGCTGAAGACTTGATCAGAGGCAGATGGGTCCAGAAAACTGCGAAGCCAAAAAGCACATCGGTTTCCAGACCATGTCCTTAAAGCCAATGGTTTTGGCCAATTCATGACCTGCACCACTGCTCCTCTCCACAAGACGGGCAGACCATGGGAGACATTAAGAAGTTTGTTAAACAACGAAGGAGTCTAGTGAAATTTTCCGTTTGCTCCCCCAGTGTGATGGGGGATGAAGGGCAGTAGTGTGGGGGGGAAACATTAATAGTTTCTGTGCCTGTAGCAGGGCACCCAGCAATTGGTTGGTCTGCTTGTGTTTCAGAAAGGCTTGCCTGTCTGGGTAAAGGGTGAGTTAAAGGCCACCCTGTACAGAGGGGTCCCTCTGAACGCAACAGCGCTTTCACCTCAGTAACTTCTTTCAATTTTGCTTTTAATTAGAAACACCAGCCAAGGCAACACTTTCACATTGCAATAGCCTCTAAGACACTAAATATTTCACGCAAATTATTGTTTTCATGAAGTTGGAAGACCTTCTTCTCTGAAATAGCCACCTGTTGCCCTGAATTGAATAGGGATCCTGTCTCCATGCCAAATAGAGGCTGCCTCTGGTCAAAATCTCCATGAATGACTGGTTTCACCTGAGGGGCCGCAGGACTGGGTACCAGAAACCTGCACTTTTCTTCACATCCAGGGCGTGAAAACTGAAGCCCCAGAATTCATTGTTTTTAAAAAAATGGCATTATTGCTTTATCAACACAGCAATGTTTAAGATTTTTTCAGCGTTACCTCCTCAAGATCTCTGGCAATTGTTAGACATCCAGGGTGACAGTAAGCAGAATGATTTTTTTTAACACTGGCCATGTAATGCTAGTCTTTAGAGATCAGGAATTCAAATTTTTATGCTTCTATTATCAATGGTGCATTGCCAGAAGTAGAAGCCAAGTGAGTCATTAGAGTTATTGTTTCAATTTTAAA
This sequence comes from Chiloscyllium plagiosum, assembly GCF_037043375.1. Taxonomy (NCBI): domain Eukaryota; kingdom Metazoa; phylum Chordata; class Chondrichthyes; order Orectolobiformes; family Hemiscylliidae; genus Chiloscyllium; species Chiloscyllium plagiosum. The sequence goes on from NW_028270149.1 coordinate 64,900,018, forward strand.
GGAAATTAAACTAATGGATTCTACTGAGGTGCCAAGAGCCTATCATCAGGTTTCAATGCAAATATGCCACAACAGTGATTTAAAATCCATGTCTTACTGTGTCATGGAAAGCTTTCCGTCAGTAGTGAATAATGTACAAGGAAAAATAATTCAGTGACTAGAAACAATGTAAGAAACACCTTAGTTAGGTGAGAAATATGAATTGTTCAGAAACATTTCAGAAATTGAATGTACATGTTGTGAGACCCATATAGTTATTGATAAAAATATTTGGATTTGAAGGGGGTGCGAGCTCTTCTTTATGAATATATTACAGCAAGCATTGTGAAGAAGTTTGATGTTTAATATTGCTTGGAAGATGTCTGTTCTGATAGGTTGTGGAAGAAAGAATTTAAGACAAGGTTTCAACATACCTTGATTGGTTTCTTTAAAAAACATTAATAGTTCACAATGAATGTTGAATTTTTAAAGCAATTTTGTTAAAATCAGATTGATATATATTTGCTTTGCAGTTGACCCTGCCTGACCAGTTTTTGAACAGTGACTTATTTGATGAAGTTATTGTTTTGTCTGATTGTGTTAGAGGGAAGCCTGCTAAAAATAAAATGAACTGGAGAAAAGATTGTGATGTAGAAGCTGTCCAGCTGAACTCCTATTAGTGAAAAATCAACATTAGTTAAGGGTGAAATCTTTTTTTTTCTTTTGAAAGCAATTAAAGAACATCTCAATATTGGATTTTCCATGAAAGTTGAGTCCACAAGTCTTCAGAGGTAAATCTGTATGAATAGTGAGTGAATTGATGGCATGCAATGGCTTATCCTGTTACCTACAAGTATGACCTATTGATCGCAGTGTTTATGTTTCAGAAAGACCATCTCTGCAGATAGGTCTGTTTTTTTTAAATGTGTGTTTAGTTACATCTGAGTTTTGAGGCAATTTAGAGGGATAAGTATTTATAATTCAATACTACTGACAATATGTTAACCAATTATTGTATTTTTATTTCAATCAAATGCTCATAATTGATTTTATTTAAAGAAAACTGGTTGATTAGTCTTTTTTTTTTGTTTAAAACTTAATATTAGAAGTTAAGGCATTTAATTGGTCACTTGGTAAGTGGAAAAGCATTCTTATTTTATGTTGTGACCCATAGAGTAGAGAGACTCAGGCAATAATGCACTGAACCAGCTTTGGCCATAACACAAGCACAAATAATTTGTATTCTACACACAAACAATGGAAGTCATTAACATTTATGGATGAAATTTTTAATGCTTGTGTTCCTCTGGGTAGGAAAGGAAAAATGATATTACATAAATTATATATCTGACAAATTGTCAGTATTTCTATTTTATTTCAGTATGTGACCTGAGATTTGGTGTTCATTTTATTTCCGTATGTGCACGACAATAGATGGCTTGTTTAAAATTTGCCTTGGGGTAAAGAGTTCAGCTGGAGGCTAATGGTGGAGTTGCCTCAAGGATAATAGTAAGACCAAGAGTATGAAGAGAGAATACTGTCACCTGTCAGCCATACCAGGCACATCTGTACACTCTCGTGTGGAAAGCATCACAAGTTGTCTTTCCCAGAATTACATCTGGTTTCCCTAAATGCTCTGAAAAGAAAGTTCATTAAAAATTCACCCTGCGGACTCTACTATAGACTTGATTAGAATCTCATTATGGCCATGAAAAACACAAAGTCTGGAACATAGTATCTTTTTACATATTCTCTTCATTTGCCCTGCAGCTCTTGAAGTTTTGGAAGAATTCTCTGAACTGTGTCAAAAGTACAGTTTCATTCCATTTAAGGAAATGTTTTCTTTAGTTACTGTCATCATTGAGGATTGTAGGTTAATGTAATAATTGATATACATTACTGATATACATTGATATGTGCTTGATAATATTGTTGGAAAGGCAAAATCACCACAAGTGTATTTCCTGCTTTGCCAACACAAAGGGCAGATAATTATAGGGGAGTGGATAGCTCATGCCTGAAGAGAAACGTCTTCATGGCGTCAGCAGCCCAAAGAAGTTCACCCTGCAGCCACAAAGCTTTGCAACCAAGACCAGGAGAGTGGGAGTTCTGCTTCTTGCTGGGAGCAAGTCTAACCCTTGGGTGGTCTGTCAGTCAGTCAATCTGATTAGCTATCAGCTCCAGCAATCCTGGTCAGAGCTCAGTAGTGGTGCTGCTGGAACTGCAGGCAGGTCTGTGAAGCAGATAGCCATGGATGAATTACTTTCAGCATCTCAGGGAGAGGTAGGCCTGCGGAATGGATGTGTGGGTGTTTCTTTAAAACAGGTAGGTAGAAAGGAAACAGGTACTGTATTCTCAGGGATGCACCCAATGAGCAAAGTGCACCATTCAACCCAAAAGATAGTACTCATATCCTTTCTTTGCTTTAAAATATGTTTCTAAAAGAAAAGGAATGCCCATCACCCACGTCAACCTTTTATGACATGGATAATTTAATATTGTGATCAATTGGACTTTTAATGAGCTCAACAGATCTGAATTATTGACTTACATATGGTGGTGCTGGGAAGGTTGCTGACGATCAGCTTGACTGATATTACACTATCCTCCCCACAACTACCAGAAACACACCTTGTTTAGGGAATGAACTATCGTACAAATTTCTAGTGTGTGTCACAGAGAAAATTACTGCCTTATAATATTTGGACTTTTTTTTGCAGAATATTATCACCATATGCTTAATATTACCATATTCACAGCATCTTTTCATCTTGTTTACTTTGCACCATGTATAAATATGCTTGAGCGAGTGTCAAGCAACATAATTAATACTGAAAGAGGATTTCTATTTTGCAAAGTGAAGTGAAACAGAGCAATCACTGAATATTCAAGCCATGATATTTTAAATTATTTCACATATTGTGGTGGGTAAGTTTGCAGTATTAATTTAAATGCATATGTATTTTGCATAGGAACATTATCTTCTATTTTGGCCTTATATTAGTAACAGAAGTTGTTCACTCAATTATTCATTGAAAAAGTGCTTGTCATTTTGGTAAGATAATTACTTCTGACTATATTAGTTTTGAATACTCAGGTGAAATCATATTAATTAGGTTTAGTGCTGTTTACAAGAGTTTAATAGGCAATTTCATGAATGCAAAATGGTTAACATTTCCAGTAATAAGTTTGTGTTTTGGCACAATTCAGTTGTCCAAGTCCTTTTATATACACATTACTTTGGGAATTTAGCTCATAATTATAACAGAAATAATGAACTACTCTAAAATTTTGGAAAAGCTTACCCTCGAGAGAATAGATCATAATTTATTTGCTATAAATCTGACACATCTCCATTTCTTGCTAGTATAATTTTTAACACTGGCAAAATGATGAGGAGACTGAATTTCATCCTAATTGCACAGTTGGGCTGATAATAGGAAAATACTCAAGATTACAAAATAAGTGCAGGCAAGGAACAGTCATTTAGGTAATCACTTCAGAACCAAAAATTCAATTTTAACTTCAAACCTAAAATTTAATTTTATGTGGCAAACAGCTAGAAATAAAACTGATTGAAAAAGGTTTATGAGTTCACGTGCATACATCACAAAAATGAGCATGGATAAAAAGAAATTATAATAGGCTAATGGAATGTTTGCCTTTGCAACCAGAGAATGAGGATTGAAAGAAAGATAAGGATAGGGATCTTTGTGGCACAGTTGTAATCAACCCACCTCTGGACCAAGAGAACTAGTTTCAAGTCTCTCCCACTTCAAAGATGTGCGATAATATTTTTCAAAAGATTGAATAGAAAATATCTATAAAAATAATTTTGCCACGGGTACAGGTTAGACATCTGAAGTAGTGCTTATAGTTCAGAGCATCAAATGTTTGAAAGAATATATGAAAGCAAAATACTATAGATGCTGGAAATCTAAACCGAACTGAGAAAGCTGGAGAAAACCAATAGTTCTGGCAGAATCTGTGGAACGAGAAATAGATTTAATTTTTTTTTAGTCCAATATAAGTATTCTTCAGAACCCTCACATCAGATTCAAAACCTTAACTCTGTTTCTCTCTCCTCAGTTTCTTCAGCTTTCTCTATGTTTGTTTCAAAAGGATATATTGGTCGTTGAAGGAGTACAGTGCAGGTTTATTAGAATATTACCATCGTTCAGAGGTTTACATTTTGAGAAAATATTCCATAACTTAAACCTGTGTTCCCTTTTGATTCAGTTCTATAGGATTTTGAAAGGAATTTATAAGGTAAATAAAGATTTTTTCTCCCCCGTGCATGGGAAATCATGGTAAGAGAGAAACAAAGAAACATGAAGGCAAAGGCGGGTAGAAGTACAACAAAAGCAATAGATACACAATGAATAATTTTATTCCTGAGATTGCTAGATTTCCTGCTGGATAAGCATGTTAATGAATTTGGAACTAAAGATGGTAAATAGAATTAAGATGTAGGTGAACAATTATGTTATAAATGATGAAACACGCTTGAGAACTATTTCTGTACTTCTGTCTCTATCTTCGCTATTCCAGCTTATGATTCCCTCTAATCACAGCAGTCTGATTGTGGAATGATTGTATAGATTTTTTTCCCCTCCAATTAACCTTCTTCTAAAGACCCTCAGATCACAGATACCAGTCATCTGATACGAGTGTGGCATCAAGGAGCCCGAGCGAAATGTGAGTCAATGTGAATTGGGGCCAAATTCTCCATTGTTTGGATTCATACCTGGAACAAACAAAGATGGTTACAACAGTAAGAGGTCAGTCAGCTCATCTCCAAGACATCATTATAGGAGTTCCTCAGGATAGTGTCTTGGGCCCAAACCATCTTTAGTTACCTCACCAATGATATTCTCTCCATTATAAAGTCAGAGGTGGGAATGTTTGCTAATGATTGCACCATGTCCAGCACCAATTGTTACTCTTCAGATACTGAGTCAGTTCATCTCCAAATGCAACAAGACCTGGATGATATTCAGGCTTCGTTGACAAGTGGCATGCAACATTTATGCCAAATGATGATCATCTAACCAAGAAGTGAATATCTAACCATTACACCTTGACATTCAATGATATTACTAGTATTAAATCCCCCACAAGGATATCCTGAATGTTTCTATTGACCACAAATTGAACTGGATTGGCTATATAAATAATATACAGCACTATGAGAACAAGTCAGAGGCTAGAGACCCTGCAGTGAGTAACTTATCTTCTGACTCAACAGATCCCATTCACAATCTACTAGGCTAACACCACAAGTGTGATGGAATGCTCCTGACTTGCTTGACGTATGTAGCTCCAACAACACTCGAGAAGTTTGACAACATTCAAGACAAAGTAGCTCACTTGATTGATACCATATCCTTAAACATCTGTTCCCTTTACCACTGATACACAGTATCAACAGTGTGTTCTACATACAAGATGCTCTGCTGAAGTTCCCCAGGGCTCATTTGGAAGCATCTTCAAAACCCTTGACCAGTACCTAGAGGGTCAAAGGCAGCAGATAACTAGAACAATGACAACTGCAAGATCCCTTCCGAGCCACTCACCATCCTGACTTGGTACTGTATGGCCATTAATTCACTATCATTGGGCCAATATTATGGAACTCCCTTCTTAAGAGCATGGTGGGTTTACCTCAACCAAATGGACTGCAGCAGTTCTGGAAGATAGCTCACCACTACCTCCTTAAGTGTAACTGGGAATGAGCAAGAAAATGCTGGCTCAGCATGCAAAGGCCACATTGCGTAAATGAATAAAAACAAAGCTTTCCTAAATTCTATTCCTAGTCTTGATTATTCTTTTATGGAAATAATTTTTATTTTAACTTGCATTGATTAAAGTGTAACATTGTGATTCAATGTTCTCATGTAAAACCAGCAATTATGACACAAGAGCTTTATGTTTTGAATTTACCTATAACATTATGTACTTAAATATTTCTCCCTTCTCAAAGAAGTTAATTGCAAAATAATTGTAAAGTTTTTGCATATGGTTAGACATTATAATGGAAAATAAAATATTGCTTTTAATTCTAAAGCCAATTGAAAAGTTGCATTTTAATCTATTTTAAAAAAAATAAGAGTTAAATCAATTTAGATTCAGTGCATTTCAAAGTGAATTGCATTTCAAATTCATAACACACTTTCAGGCAAGATAAAGACTGGATATATGTTTGGGTTGGATTCCGAAACAGTGGCCAAAGTTAAAGATCAAGGATAAAGATCAGCATCTTCAAAAAGATTTCACAATGATTCTTCACTCTCCTAGATGTTCAATAATTCTTTTCATGCTGTCAGTAATTGTGTAGCCTATGCATCTGAGGGCTCATTTATCTTCAAAATCTCCCTTACAAGTTTCATTCATTGTCTCATTTGTGGCCTCAAATTAGGACTCACAAGATAACGGACACGCCTGTACAATTAAACTCACTGCAAATAGCAGATTAAACATACAGCATTGATAAATGTGTGTCACATTTAAGGAACATTAGTAACTGCATATTTAAGGCTGCAATAAATTTGTCATCATTCATGTCTACGTCCTTCTACATTTGTTGTCATCTGTTGTCAAAATTATAAGCATTTGTACAGAATACATGGAAATGAGTTGGTGAGATTATTCTGCGAACCATCTATTTTCTTACCTTTGTTGAGGCTATCTTTCTAATGAGCAGATGGACTCACAGTAAAAGACAAAAGGTTAGAAAGTACTTTCCCTTTCCCTTATTGAGCTGGGCAACAATTATACCTTCGCTTTCGAGAACACTGAATTTGTCAGGTTGTCAGCTTTCACCAGTAACAAAACAATATCTGAAGTCTGAAATTTTGCCTGAGACCATCATTCTTTGTCACTTAATGTCTACTGCGTTTCACCCTGTTGGATATCTTCCATTTTGTTCCAGTTATTTTCTAAAACCTACCGGTTTAGAGGTCTCATTGCCCACCTCTGGAGCAGGTAGGGTTTGAACCCAGGTATCCTAGCTCAGAATAGGGACATTAATGCTGTGCCCCACTCACCATCGCCCACCCCACTACTCCCCTTTTCCATTTGAACCTTTTCAAAATCTACAAAACCTTGAACATTTTCAGTTCTGAAGAAGAGTCACTGACCTAAAATGTTAACGCTGCTCTCCCTCCACAGGTATTGGTTCAACTGCTGAGTATTTCCCGCATGTTGTTTTTATTTCTTAATTTTCTTATATAGGTTACATGCTTTATTCAACTGTCTTTGGATGTGTTATGAACTTAAAGCAGTTTCTGCTTCGGAATGCCAATTGTCATTATGTGCACAGTGGCATTTTAAAGATGGTAAAGCCACAAAGGATCTTGGTCTTTTTATGTAGAGACACTGAGTATCAAATTGTCCTGGGAATACTTGGTGGTATGATAAGGCTGCTGTCAGGTGTGATGGATGCCAGAGGTAGTCGGGTAGGTAGTTAATTTTTGATAAGATACAGTGAGAAAAATTATTAGGCCTCACAGCGAGAATTGCTTTGAACCCAACAACATAACTTGGACTTAGACCACCCATTCCCACACAAAAAAAAAATCAAGATTCAGCCCAGAGTCTTTACTCATTTCGCAACACATTTCTGAACATAAAAATTGGCCAGATGTTGTCCATATTCAGTTCCCAATTGGCTGTGTAACTTGCCTCTGTAGTGTGTTGTCATCATGGATGGATGTGTATCCACAGCTGCGTATTTGTGCTCTGGCATGAATTCATCAGTATTCGAATCATCCTTCCCTGTGGTTAATGGTATGGATTTCAGACACATCATCCTTTTCTTTGCAGGACTTTACATCATCAAATGGCCTAGGTGGGACTCAAAAACATTTTGTCTTTCGATGAACCCACGCATTCATATGAAAATCTCAAAATCTTATCCTTTGTCCTGGTTCAGATTGGGATAACTGTCTGCATGCTGACTGATCTTGCTTTTATACTATTTTGTCCCTTTTCTCCAACAATGTATCATGTATATATGGTTGGGTGATGAGAGCGCGGAAGGGAAGAACTGTGTGGATCCCTCGCCCAACCATGAAAAGGTAGTTGCCTTTTAGAGTTGCATGTGGCTTTTTACACCACTCCGAAAATCATTGAAAATTGCTTTACTTTTGACTGTCATGATTTTATGGGATAGAGAGTGACTTTGCAAGACTATTTGACTGAAAACAGTAGGAGGAAGCAACATTTGAAACATTTTATTTGCTGCATACATCGTGGAAGGTTACATTATTGTACCATAGACCATTGTCATACATTAATTTGCTCATGAACTTTGAACTAACTGAATATGGTGGTCAATCCATCAATAACCATTGCACAAGTGGTGCATACAAGTTACTTGAAGCAGTCAAGTACCAGCATATAATCCTGTCCCTAGGCATGAAAAATATCAGTTGCAATCTTGTACTATGGCTCAGAAACAACTGTGGTTGGAAGCTGAGGTTCTCCCAATTGTTCAGGTTGACAGACAGACTCAATATTGTAGTTTGAAATCTTTGGTGTCAGAGCTACCTTTAGATTGTGATAATATATAGATTTGATGCAATAGCAATGTGGCTATTTATTTTTCTGTGCTTTCAGTTATGGATTGAAAAGAGAAAAGAGCTTCTTTAAAAAAAACAAGGATTAGTGGAGAATTATTCAATGCTTCGAAAGTAAGTAACCTGCCACTCATTGTAAAAATAAATGTAGTTTGTAGCTTGAACCCAAAGGGTTATGTGTAAATTGCACTCTGGTTGGGAACAAGTACAGTCAGTTCTTCTATAATGTGGAGTTGTACAAGAATGAAACCATCGTATTATAGAAAAATCTCCTTTTGGAAACAGTGCTTAAAGTGTTGGCGCTGTGATCGCATTACAACCAACACATGTTTTAAAACTTTGGACTGTAGAAAAAGCATCCCCAATTTGTCAATCGTGTTACTGCAAATTCATATTGACAAAATACACATTATAACAGAATAACCTCTAGGTGATTGGTCTATGGACCAGTGACCAGTTCCCAATTGCAAAGCCATTCTGCCTAGCAACAACTATGTGATTGGTTCTCAGATAAGTGAACAGCTTAGGGCTGCAAACAGGATAATAAAAAGCTTTGAGAACTCTATCAGCTCAGACACTCTTTCCAATCTTTGCAGTAAAAGCCACTTCAGACCTGAAGAAAACCAGTGTATTTTACCTGCAGCAGTATTGGAGAATCTGGACATTCTAATTAACAAGCCAAAGACATTTTTATGTGTGAACTAGCTTCCTGTCCCTCCTGAAATGAAGTGTTAACATTTCAAAGAAGAAAGAGCAAGAAGCAGCATTCTGATCAACAAAAGAACCATCTCAGCAGATCCTATGAATAGAGACCAATGAAACATATTCCCAGTTTTCCCTGCATCTATAAGACCCCCCTCTCCTGTATTCATTTGTGTCTGTGTGTAAGGGAAGTTTATGAGAGGACTGAAGTTTTAATTAGCAGAGTTACATACTGACGGTTCATAAATGTTTACTTGGTATTGCATTTCTAACTACTTTCAATAAATACCAATTCTTGTTAAGTACAGAAAACCTGTCCATGCTTTCTCCTAACCTTTATCTAAAAGACAGGTAAATTGGGGAATTTTGAATACTTTTTAAAATATCTTTTTTAAATTTGTGAGGATTCTGGGAATAATGGGGCATGATTACCATTGTAGTTACTCCAGGAAGGTCCAACCTAGTAAGCATGGTATGGATTAATGATAGAAGAACCTCATGTGTCAACAATGTGAAAGCTTGGGATGTCCATCTGGAAGAGCTGCAATAACAGTGAAGATGAACAATGTCACTGACAAGGTGGTCAAAGTTGTTGTAGTCATTTAGCACCATATTGTGCCAGTTCCCCCAGTATTTCACTTGTAAGTTGCATAAAGGGATGATATTTGAACTTGAACCAGAGTCTGTCTTGAAATTTAGTGCATGCTATCCATTTTCCCTTGGGCAAATCACTTGGATGGATGTAAAAGCTCTGGCTTTTCTGACGGTGACCATCTGGCTTTTCAAATTGACCCCTTGCACTGTCTGAATAGGGTCCATAAGCAGTGATATTGTAAATAGCTCAGACTTCAATAATGTGCTTGCATGTCATGAATGCTACAGAATTTCAATGCAGAAGTAATGCACGATCAAATGCTTGCTTTCCATTTTTTTTATTGTCAACTTTGTGTTCTTTAAAAATGTCAGTATTAACATCTATATTGGAATGTAGTGCCTACTCTGTTTTATAGTTGCTTCTCTTGTTTGTCTCTTTTCCTGTTGCTATTGCTTTTAAAGCAGCATACTTATGCCTACAGGTGGCAGCTATATAAAAAAAAAGTGGTGATGGCACATACACCTTTTTCATTTTCACTCCATTTCTAACAGCAAGGTGCAGAACCATCTGACTGCTGTATACAATGCAGACCCTTTTAACATAGGAAGTGCTTTCTTCAGTTTTGTTTTTGTACTTGGTTGTAAGTTTGCTTTGGTAGATTGGAGCTGATTTCAGCACATTTTAAACTGTTGTTCTTTCTTTAAAAAAAACATGCACCAGCTGTAGCCCTTAATGACAGATAGCTGTGGGTTTATGGGCTGTCATGAACCCGAGTGGTCGGACACGTTTAGCTATCAGTTCCAAGGCAGTTTTGATAGAAGGTAGTGGGGCTAGTGAGTTGGGTCATGGTATGTTCCCATCAAGTTGTTTGTCTGTTAGGTATTTGTGGATGAAGTTGCAGGGATATCCATTCTTGGCGAATACTCTGTCAAGATGTTCTTCTTCCCTTTGTAGGTTGGGAGTGCTGCAGTGTGCTGTAGCCCTTTTGAACAGGATCCTAATGCAGCTTTTCTTGTGTGTGTTCGAGTGGTTGTTGTTGTAATTCGGAACCTAGTCAGTGTGTGTGGCTTTCCTGTACACTTTTTGTGGTGCATTCACTGTTCTGTGTTCTTTGTACCATCACATCAAGGAATGGGAGTTAATTGTTGGTTTCCTCCTCTCTCGTACATCTGGTCCCTGTGAGTATGGTGTCGATGAGCTGGTGTGTGTACTTGATTTCTGTTTTCTTAACGATAACAAAAGTTCTCCAACCAGTGGGATTCATGACAGCTCATAAGTCAAAAGCCATGCTCAGACAACAACTCACCAGGACAAAAGACCCATCATGTGCAAGACTAACATAATTTATAGGATTCTACGCAAAGACTGCATGAAAGACTATATAGGGCAAACAGGCAGACAACTAGCAATCTGCATCCACAGACACCAACTAGCCACTAAATGCCACAACCAGTTGTCCCCAGTAGCCATACACACAGAAGACAAGGACAACAAATTTGACTGGGACAACACAATAATCATAGAACAAGCTAAACAGAGGACAGCCAGAGAATTCCTAGGAGCATGGCACTCATCCACAAACTTCATCAACAAACACATTGACCTGGACCCAATATACCAGCCACTACAACAAACAACCGGAACTGGACATTGGAAGCAGCAGGAACAGAATCAAATAAATTCCAGAAGACAGGACAGCAGTGCTTCATAGGAGCTCGAAAGTGCTGAAGATGTCACCTAGGCAGGGGGCGAAATGTCTGCAAATTAACTTCCCAGCTCGGCGAACATACCCACAACCACAAATTCAAACTGATTTCAAAAGCCAAATTATTGGTTTTCTCAGTCTGGTGCTGCAATGTGTACAGATGATAAGGATAATCTTTGGTTAAATAAATGCATTTGCTTTGATGTTTACATCTCGTTCTTGCCACTGTGAATACCTTTTGTCATTTTTTTTCTGTCTCTCCACTCCTGGAATCTAGCACTGTTACGTTATTCAAGCTTTCCCAAAAATTCATACATTTGTAAACATAAAACATTTTACTTATCCCATAAAATGCTGAGACAGTATAATTATATTTAATAGTGACTAAATGAAATCATTAAAGCTCCATTTAATGTAGCTTCTTGCTTTTGCCAAGACACAGTAGTATTAGATAGTTTTCTGTATTGCTGTACTGTGACAGTCAGATTTAAGTATCCCATTGTGTGACTTGATCACAGTTATTATATTTTATGCACATTAAATAGACAATGAGGACCAGACAGTTTTACGCCCGGGTTGTTAAATCTTGAAATATTTTACTTCTTCATCGCAATTGTTATAATCTTTTGCATTAATTATGTTCAGTTACAGATATTTATTTTGAGGCTCAGCTTCTTATATTCTTGATGCATTGAGAACTATGAAGCTGCAGTTTGCTGTGTGTGGACTGTCAGATACTGGTGAGTTTTTGCATTTTTTTTAATTAAATAACACATCTATGATTTATCAGATAGAGAAAAAAATGTTCACTTTTATTTTACACAGTGCAAATATACATGGTAACCAGAGGCCCTCCATTATATCATCAATATGAGGATTTGGCATAATAGCCTGTAGACATATACCGGGAAACTCTTAGTCTTAGATAAGGTATAAAAATAATTTAAGGGTAGGATCAACAGAGGAGCTTTAACATTGCGGAGCCTTGTATTAAATATGTCTACTATGGTAGAAAATACAAATGACAAAATTAATTCCATGGTAACATGACAGGATCTCTTCTAATGACAATGAATTGTCAGTGAATAGGATTGCAAACATTTTAAGGATGATCATTGTATAATTTCTTTACAAGCTCAAAATTTACTATATTATGTGCATTTACTGTATTTACTTATCCTTGAATCAAACCAGGACACAGCCCCAGAGTGGACATTATAAAATCATTACAGATGTAATGTCATAAAAATGGAAAGTATCAGAGAAATAATAATGTTTCAAAAATGGACTACATTGGGGATAAAGTTCCATGATTAGGTTACCTCTTGGCTTTCTCTTATCAAATCCTTAAATGAGTGATTTTTTCTTAAAGTTAACATTTGAAATAACTGTGCTATTGAGATTTAAATATTAACTCATAGAGTCATAGAGATGCACAGCATGGAAACAGACCCTTCAGTCCAACCTATCCATGCCGACCAGATATTCCAACCCAAACTAGTCTCACCTGCCAGCACATGGCCCATATCCCTCCCAACCCTTCCTATTCATATACCCATCCAACTGCCTTTTAAATATTGCAATTGCATTAGCCTCTACCACATCCTCTGGTAGCTCATTCCATACACTTATCACCCTCTGCGTGGAAAAGTTGTCCCTTAGGTCTCTTTTATATCTTTCCCCTCTCACCCTAAACCTATGCCCTCTAGTTCTGGACTCCAACACCCCAGGAAAAAGACTTTGTCTATCCTATTCATATCTCTCATGATTTTGTAAACCTCTATAAGGTCACCCCTCAGCCTCTGGCGCTCCAGGGAAAACAGCCCCAGCCTGTTCAGCCTAACCTTATAGCTCAAATCCTCCAACTTTGGCAACATCCTTGTAAATCTTTTCTGAACCCTTTCAAATTTCACAACATCTTTCCAATAGGAAGGAGACCAGAATTGCATGCAAAATTCCAACAGTGTCCGAACCAATGTCCTGTTCAGCCGCAATATAAGCTCCCAACTCCTGTTCTCAATACTCTGACCAATAAAGGAAATCATACCAAACGCCTTCTTCACTATCCTATCTACCTGTGACTCCACTTTCAAGGAGCTATGAACCTGCATTCCAAGGTGTCTTTGTTCAGCAACACTACGTAGGACCTTACCATTAAATATATAAGTCCTGCTTAGATCTGATTTCCCAAAATGGTGCAGGTGCATTTATCTGAATTAAACTCCATCTGCCACTTCTCAGCCCATTGGCCCATCTGATCAAGATCCCATTGTAATCTTAGGTAACCTTCTTCTCTGTCATTTGGTGTCATCTGCAAACTCACTAACTATACCCCTTATGCTCACATCCAAATCATTTATATAAATGACGAAAAGTACTAGACCCAGCACTGATCCTTGTGGCATTCCACTGGTCACAGGCCTCCAGTCTGAAAAACAACCCTCCACCACCACCCTCTATCTCCTACCTTTGAACCAGTTCTATAACCAAATGGCTGTATTCCGTGAGATCTAACCTTGCTAACCAGTCTTCCATGGAGAACCTTGTTGAACGCCTTACTGAAGTCCATATAGATCACATCTACCACTCTGCCCTCATCAATCCTCTTTGTTATGTCTTCAAAAAACTCAATCAAGTTTGTGAGACATGATTTCCCATGCACAAAGCCATGGTGACTTCCCCAATCAGTCCTTGCCTTTCCAAATACATCTACATACTGTCCCTCAGGATTCCCTCCCAAAACTTGCCCACCACCGACATCAGGCTCACTGGTCTAGGTTCCCTGGCTCAGCACTGCCTTCCTGATCTGCAATCTTCTTCCCGACCTCTCCACCCCCAGCCCCTCTCCGGCCTATCACCCTCACCTTAACCTCCTTCCACCTATCGTATTCCCAACGCCCCTCCCCAAGTCCCTCCATCTACCTTTTATCTTAGCCTGCTTGGTGCATCCTGCTCATTCCTGAAGAAGGGCTATGCCCGAAATGTCGATTCTCCTGTTCCTTTGATGCTGCCTGACCTGCTGCGCTTTTCCAGCAACACATTGTCAGTATATTAGTTCCGTTCCAATTTAGGTGCAATCCTTCCTTCTTGTACAGATCACTTCTACCTGAAAAGAGATTCCAATGATCCAAAAATGTGAATGCTTCTCCCATAAACCAGCTCCTCAGCCATGCATTCTTCTGCTCTATCCTCCTATTCCTGCCCTCACTAGCTTGTAGCACCGGGAGTAATCCAGATACTACTATTCTCGAGGACCTCCTTTTTAAATTCCTGCCTAACTCTCTGTAATCTCCCTTCAGAATCTCAACCTTTTCCCTTCCTATGTCATTGATTCCAATGTATACAATGACCTCCTGCTGCCTTTCTCCCTCATGAGAACATTCTGCACCCTATCTGAAGCATCCTTGATCCTGGCATCAGGGAAGCAACACACCATTCTGCTTTTTTGCTGCTGGCAACAGAAATGTCTGTCTGTACCTCAGACTAGAAAGTCCTCTAACACAATTGATCTTTTGGAACCTGATGTAACCCTCATTGCATTAGAGCCAGTCTCAATACCAGAAACTTGGCTGTTCGTGCTACATTCCCCTGAGAATCCATCACCCCCTACATTTTCTAAAACAGCATACTTGTTTGAAATGGGGATAGCCACAGAAGACTCCTGCGCTAACTGCCTACCACTCTTACCTTTCCTGGAGTTAACCCATCTATGTGACTGTATCTGCAACTTTTCTCCCTTCCTATTACTGCCATCCATCACATCCCCTTGCTCTTGTAAATTCCTCATTACCTCTAATTGTCTCTCCAACCGATCCATGCGATATGATAGGATTTGCAACCAACGGTATTTATTGCAAATATAATTCTCAGTAACCCGTAAACTCTCCCTAAACTCCCACATCCGACAAGAAGAGCATATCACTCTACAAAAGGCCATTTTTGCTCCTTCACAATCTACACTGTCTTATTCCTCTACAAAACACTGCTCCAGGTTAAACTAATAATTATGGCTTATATTTAAAGTTTAATCAAGAGACAAATCTCAATAACAATCCACTCTACTCACTACTGCAGACTTACTGTAAGGCCACACTTAAATATTCACTTCTGTTTCTGTGCTGTGACCTCTCCCAAACAGGTTCCTCCAAGATCAGTTGTAAATTTCAATGTTTGTTAACTTTCCCAGATGCACTCCAATGACCAATGATACATGAATTCAAACAGCAAAGACAGTAACTGTGCAGGTTCTCTGCTGTGTCAGTTTCTTTTTCTCTCTCTGTCTCCTGCACTGACCTCACCATGTGCTTCCTTTGTCAGTTCTTCTCCCTTTTAAGAGTGCTGTTGTTTTGACTTTTTTTTCTCCAAAGTTCCAAAACAATGCAACAGCATATAAAACAGTAATTGCTGCTCCTGGAATTCGAGGAAATCACCTCCAGCACCTAAAATACCTCAAAAAAGGAGCAGCTGTTACAGCCAGAAATTTTTCCCATCCTCCATCTTGGATTACCCAGAATCCTTGTCCCCTTCATGCCTTTGCTTTCAAGATTGAACGAATGGGAAATTGGGCATCTCGATAAGTTGTCCATTGGTGAATCAGGCAAATCAAATCATTAACAATGCTAGAGAGGAGGAATTCCAGGAGTGTATACAGGATGGGTTTTTTTTGATTAATACATTGAGGAACTGACTAGTGAATAGACCATCCTCGACTGGGTATTGTGTAATGAGAAAGGAATAATTGCCAATCGAGTCATGAGAGGCCCATTAATGAAGCATACCATAATGTGACAGAATTCTTTATTAAGGTAGACAGTGGCACAATTAATTTTGGGACAAAGGTCTTGAATCTAAATAAAAGAAACAACAACGGTATGAAGCACAAGCTGGCTGTGATAAATTGAGGAACATTACTTAAAGGTCTCATGTTGGCCAGGCAACAGCAATCATTTAAAGAGTACATGGAGGATCTGCAATAATTATTCATTCCTGTCTCGTACAAAAACAAAATAGGAAGGTTGACCCAACCGTGGCTAACAGAATCATTAGTGATGGTATTTGATCCTACAAAAGGGTATATAAGTTGGCCAAAACAAAGCACCAGACTTAGTGTTTGGGAGCAATTCAGATTGCAGCAAAGGAGGACAAAGTGTTTGATTAAGAGGGAGATAATAAAGTATGAGAGTAAGCATACGGGGAGCATATAAACTGATTGTAAAAGCTGTTGTCACTGTTTGAATAGAAAATGATTACAGAGGACAAGTGTTAATCCCTTACAGTCAGAAACAGGGGAATGAAGAGACACCAGAACCAGTTAAATACATATTCTGGTTCTCTCTTCACAAAAGTGTTGGGCAACACAGGATTTATCGAGAGTGGGGAATTGAAGGAAATCAGCATTAGTAGGGAAACAAGGTTGGAGATATTGATCGGATTAAAGGCTGACACATCCCTGGGACTAGACAATCTACATCCCAGTGTACTCAAAGAAATGGTACTAAAAATAATGGCGGTCATCTTTCAAGATTCTACAGACTCCTATGGATTGGAGGTGTAGACAAAGCAGGGAATTACATAGTGGCTAGTATAATATTGATAATAGGGAAATTAGAGAGTCCATTATAAAATAATTAATCACAGAGTCCTTGGAAAACAGTGATCGCACAGATTCAGTATGGATTTATGAGGGGGAAAACATGTTTGACAAATCTATTGGAATTTTTTGAAGTTGTAACAAATGCAGATGATAAGGGGATGGGTGGTGGGAGAGAGTAAATGGGGTTTGCTTGGACTTTCAGTAGGCTTTCAATAAGTTCCCATACATAAGAGATTAGCATGTACAACTAAAGCAATTGGAACAGGCAATAAAACAGCCAGCAACTACCCATGCCCCACCAGTGAATAAAAAAGAATGGTGACCAGGTTCAGTGGGCCTGATTTTGCTCTGATATTCTATGTTTCTGTTTCCAGCCACACATTCATTCAAGAACAAAACTGCAATTCCATAGTTAATTTAGGCTCTCAAAATTGATTCCACACTGACTGAGGTTTCTCAAAGTGTGTGGAATTAGATGATTCAATTAAGGAATAATGGGGACATTGTAAATAGTAGAGGTCCTTACCTGAAGAAGGGCTTATGCCCGAAACGTCGATTCTCCTGTTCCCTGGATGCTGCCTGACCTGCTGCGCTTTTCCAGCAACACATTTCCAACATTGTAAATAGTACCAACGGTCCTTGATCAGGGAGGTGAAGCTGACCAGATGTCCTGCATCCTGTTATTTTCTCATTGACAATGCTCCTATTGGGAGTTAGATTGGCTTTGATGACCCAGATGTACTTTCAACATGCACTATTCAGATTACTCCAAGTATATATATTTGAATGAAAAATAAATGGTCCAACACCAATAGAACTGTACCGAGCAAGAATCAAATACCTGCTGGGAAAAAGGTAAAGAAAGACGACAGTAAGGGGAGAAAAAATAATTGCTTTGCTAAAATTAGTTACCCTTCCAACTTTCTTTTTGGGAAGTGGGAGAATTTTTGAAGAGAGTGCATATGCCTCAGTAGTAAATAGTTTGTCAAGGTTACTCCCAGGCAAAACAGAGAAGAATAATTGAGATGTTATGTTTTGGGCATGACTCTTTTCTAGAGGTCTTTTCACACAGAAATCACACAAAGATTATGGGCATCATTCAGTGCAATAGTAGGATGTGCAAAGTTAAAAATCACACAACGCCAGGTTATAGTCCAACAGGTTTATTTGGAAGCATTAGCTTTCAGACCACTGCTCCTTCATCAGGTAGTTGTCAGTAGGATGTGGATATTCTACTTTGAGGTATTTCCAATCTTATTATCACTTTGTTGACAGAATAACCTTCAATGTAAACCGAAAAAGATCATGAATTAATATTGATCATATTTCTTTGAAAGCAGAACTGATGAGCAAATAACACTGACTAGTAAGTAAATATTGGTTAAAAACAAAATAGCTGATGCTATCTATATTTGCAAAAATGATTTCAATTGGAGGCTTTGTAACAAACCATCATTGTTGGATCCGATGCTGATAGTATTGACAGGTTAATTACATTCCACCAGACTGAAAGGATTTAAGATTGTGACATACAAGAATGAACAAAGGACAAGCTAGATAGCAGTGCAAAAGTAAAGGTTTGACGACTGTGATTGTGATGTCGGTACAGAGTCGACTTGGATAATTGATTGAGGACAATCTGCAACACAAAGGCCACATGATTTGCCTTTGTGGCACACATACGTGGCTTTGATATCAACATGGCATACACACTGTTCATTAATACTTCTGGGACATCATTAAGTGATGGCGTTTGTTGGATAAGTACTATCTACTTGGCTCAAGATTCAAGAGCTCAGTAATGCATGACAGCACAGAAAGCAACACCACCATCTGATGCAGACCATTGGATTGTTCAAGCACTGCTGCCATCACCTGGATTGTTCAGCAGGAGCTCTGCAGGACTTGCTAAAGCATATGTTGCAGTTTGTATCCTTCATAACACCTCAATCATGGCGGCACAGTTCTGGCCATCTTACATGGATTGAAATAGATTTCTGGAAATTGGAAGGCCTGGTGAAAGCCAAACAGATGGCACAACACAGACCAGAGAATGTGATGACAAAAGAAGAGAGGTTCTCTTCCCTAATAGGGATCAGGAGATCTCTTGAGCTGAGGACAGAGGATTGGCCAGGCATCTGAGGTAGTAAATGCCACCACTCCAGCACTGATAGCCTGGATGCAGTGCCCTAAAAGGTTGCAAAGCTTTGTTTTGAATTATTTCTGTAATTTCCCACAAATATCTGGGGTAACAGACATGGCTTCATGTGCAGCTCCCAGTGTGTGTATTGGAATGGTCATCATTGAAGCCATGTCCTGCAGCACTTCTGAAACCTATTCAGCAGGATATGACATGGCACCCAGAATACACCATCTCATCTCAGCCTCATTCTGCAATGTGGGAGGTTGTACATGCTTCAGATTGTGTGTTCATGTAGTGCTTCTGTCCCTTTCCTCTATCCAAAAATAGCTCTTGTGCATTTACATTTTCAGTTACACAAGAAAAATCATTAGACCAATCAGTGGTACCCAACACAGAAGGTCAAGAGGGTGAAAAGATTGAGGAAAAAGAGAAACTGTTGTTCCATATGGCAATTACTGTTACCAGTACAGGCATTGCACAAACCTTCGAAGGAAATGTAAAGGTGAGAGCTGGATGTGGTGAGTATTGGACACAGTGGTCTGCAGTCAGGCCAGGGGGAAAGACAACATGTGTGTCAGCTCTTCTAGGCTCCAGGCAAAGTTTTCTGCAGAGGAGTCAGATGAGGACTTTGATGTGATAGTACATAGAGAAAGATTGATGGCTATGCACACAGACGCATTGTGCATTGACTATTTAGTGGACATGGAAGTTAGATGATAAGATATATCCCACCATCAAAAAGTGCCTTCTGTCCCATTTGTGGAGTTGCTGCCCAAGCTGATCATTCCCAGCAGTAGCTAACATGCCAGGCTGTCCCAAAGTCTGCTCTCATTTCAAGGATCTACTGCCACTGGGTTTAGCATTGCATATGAGCACTATCCCAAGTGAGCAAAAATACACAGAACAGGCAATAAGGGAATGCATTGGTGTTGGTAAAGTGGTTTGCTTCAAATATTTGCTTTTATTTCAGAATTGTAGTTCATAGAATATTTGATGGTTAGGATCAAACTGATGCTGCTGAGATGGTATAATGGTACATTGTTGAGCTAACACTGATGGCAGTAATGGCATCATGGGCAGAATTTGATATTCCTTAAGTGACCACAGCAGGAGGTGGTGGTGTATTAGTATTGACGCTATCTAGCAATCTAGAGGTCCAGGCCACTGCTCTGGGACATCAGTTCAAAACGCATCACAGCAGCTGGTTGCATTTAAGTCTGTTAAGAAATTTGGAATATAAAGCTGATCTCAGAAGTGGAGGTCATTGTTATAAAAACCCATTCAGTTCAATCAGGAGAAAAAGCTGGTTAATTCACGGCCACTTAAAGGTCCTTTCCACCCTGGCTGTTAATGTCAGCTGGCAGAAAGTGCTCTACAGCAGGACTGTGAGGGATGTTCTGGGGTCTAGCAGATTAGTTTTGGGTGGGATACAGTGGTCTGTCTTGTTCATGTGCCTTCTACCTCATTGACCACCCACCAGGTCCATCCGTATCTGTGCCAAGGTGTCTCTTCTGCACCAACCTTTTCACCCCATCCCTCAGGCGCTTACCCCCATTTCTCCCCACCTTCTCCATGTTTCTTGGCTGAGAATTTGCAAATGCTTCCAAACTGACCGCTCATCTAGTTTTTGGGTCTTTGTTTTCTGGGAACAGATGCATTCTCAGGATTGGCTAGCATGACTGCTGGTGCTGCTGACCAATCAGATTTGTTGACATCTCTCAGAGGCATGATTTCCTCTACAGAAAGGACAGAAAGCCAATCTTCAGCCTATCATTGCCCTTTGGGACTGTGAGTCAGCCTTTAGGAGATAGGGGGAGTTCCCCTCACATTTGTTTGGAACTGGGGCTACATCTTATCATATGGCTTCTATGTCCATCAAAACAATCTATGCAACCCTGAAAGGCAGAAAAAAATCAGTATTCAGCTTAAAAAACTCAAGCCTGAAATGAAAAAATAGGTACAGAGCAAACATAACGTTGTTTACTTTAGTCATTGTAAGGTTAATGTTATGCAACTGATAGTATCTCTGGCATTTGAATGGCTTTATAGTTGTAATTGTAGGGTTTGATTTTAAGATCAGAGTGCAGGAACAAAACAAGTAAACAGAATGATGTCTGTTAGAAGCCTGTCATTCCCTGGAGCAGCAAGCAGCTGGAGTTGCAAGCATAAAATATGAAACACAAGAATAAATGAAAGTGACTAGAAACAGCACAGGTGCTTCTTTTCATTCTACTACATATTGTCAAAACATGAGGTAGAAGTGGCCTTCCCCTTAGGACTGAGATTCCCAAACTGTAGAGTCACAAGTTCTGGTGGCATCATGGGACAAGATTTTTGAATGTGATCTCAGTGGCTACAATAGCAAGCACCAAGTGGTCACTCTTTCAGGATAGTCCTGGGTAGATGAGCAGGAGGCTGGAAGAACACAGCAAGCCAGGCAGCATTAGGAGATGGAGAAGTCAATGCTTCAGATGTAACCCTTTTTCAGGATTTCTTTTGGTGGCGGACATTGAAGTTCCTACCCAGATTATATTCTGCACTCATGCCACCTACAATACTTAATTCACTGTTTCGATGGGGAGCGAGATAGGGGGTTTAGGAGGTTTGTTGTAAGGAGGAGTTTTCCTTGCCCATGTTTAACTATACTCTGAAAAAGCAGGCTAACACACCTGAAATACTAAAGTCAACACAGGAACTCATGCTAAACATTGATTACCATGCATCCTGAAAGGCAGTTACCTCAGCAATTGGTGCTCCATGTTATAACCTGTAAGAGATGCACTTATAGCATATAACAGGTCATCAGTTTGGTAAATTGACACAATGACACAAGAGTGCCATTATGCAAGCTCACACTGGTTTCCTGAAATCTTCTAAATGATAGATCCTAACAGTTGAGCTATGGCAAGAATGTTTGTCTATGTGCTTTCTATCTATGACAAACAGGACCCTGTGCATTAATACACATGCATCTTCCAGTACATACAACTGTAGCACACTGCAAGGCCAATTAATAAGATGTAGTAATAGTACGCTTCTTTGCACATTCAGGAGTGTTTAGCAAATACCATTCAATTGCATAATCATGTTGAATGGTGGACATTGTGTTTTGCCATTTCCACCAACAGCCTGCTTGGGTATGGTCTGTAACTTACTCCCTGCAGGCTCCTTGCCTCTATTCCTGATGAGGGGTTTTTGCCCGAAACGTCGATTTTCCTGCTCCTCAGATGCTGCCTGACCTGCTATGCTTTTCCAGTATCACTCTAATCTAGACCCTGGGTTCCAGCATCTGCAGTCCGTGTTTTTACCATGGTCTGTAACTTGCTTGTTCAAAAAAGATGAAGGAATACGCTGTTTGATGTGAACCAGCATATGACCAACCTAACAAGCCTCAGACAGAAACTGAACATTGCTCACTGGTGTGATGGGCAAAATATCTTTTTGAGCTGAAAATGTGTTGCTGGAACAGTGCAGCAGGTCAGGCAGCATCCAGGGAACAGGAGAATCGACGTTTCGGGCATAAGCCCTTCTTCAGGCTTATGCCCGAAACGTTGATTCTCCTGTTCCCTGGATGCTGCCTGACCTGCTGCGCTGTTCCAGCAACACATTTTCAGCTCCGATCTCCAGCATCTGCAGACCTCACTTTCTCCTCAAAATATCTTTTTGAATCAATGCCAACATTCTGTTAGCAGCAAATACCACTCATTATAGCTGTTTCCTTTTGTTACTATGCAGTAGCAAAATAAGTGGTGTTCAAGCCAGAAGGTCACATGACCAAGTTTTTATACTTAAAGGCATTTAATATTGGAGATGTATAAAACTTGCCCTAGCCATACATTCTTTCAAAATAAAGGAAGATTTGCTTTCACATGTCTTTTATTACCACGCCATGTCCCAAAACACTTTAAAACCCATTAATTAGTTTTTAAAGTTTGCTGTTGAGAAAAAAATTCTTTACAGTGAGGTTCAAGAATGCATTATCAGGATGACCCGATGAGCTGGTGGGCTTATAGCTAATATTTGACAATGGATGGTTTCCAGAAATGAATGTTTAACAACTTGAAGCTCAATCAAAACAGTTGGAAATGGATCAAGTAAAAAAAAGAGGAAGGTGGAAATTGGAAATGACATTTGAAAAAATATTTCAGTTCAGAAAGAGAGCAGAAAATATGGTCATTAATGCATGTAGAGTAGGGCCTGAATAGAACGAGAATATAAAAGGCTGCACAAAACCAACCAAAAGACAGACACATCTGTGACCCATTTGGGGGCAGTACAGTGGCTCAGTGGTTAGCACTGCTGCCTTACAGAGCTAAGGATCCTGGTTCAATTCCAGCCTCGGGCAACTGTCTGTGTGGAGTTTGCACATTCTCCCTGTGTCGGTCTGGATTTCATAAACTCTCTACTGTGAGGAAGCAGGCCATTCAGCCCATTACATCCATACCAACTTTCCAAAAATCAACCTACCCAGACCTACACAGCTCCTACCCTATCCCTGTAAACTTGCATTTCCCATGGCTAATCCACTTAGCCTGCACATCCCTGGGCACTATGAGCAATTTAGCATGGTCAATCCACCTAACTTCCACATCTATGGACTGTGGGAGGAAACTGGAGCACACAGAGGAAAAGTATGCAGACATGGAGAGAATGTGCAAACTCCACTCAGTCAAAATCAAACCCGGCTCCCTGGTGCTGTAAGGCTGCAGTGCTCACCACTGAACCATCGTGCCATTGCTGGTGAGGGAACTAAAAAAGGGGAAAACTTCTTGACTTTATCCTCACTAGTCTACCTGCCTTACATCTGTCTCTCCATATGTGAACTGGTAGGAGTGACCACAACATCGTCCTTGTGGAAACATAATCCAATCTTCACAGTAGATATACTGTCCATTGTGTTGTAAGGAACTACTGCAGTGTTAAATGGGACTATTTTGGACTAGACCAACCTTCTCAAAATATATTAAGGAGATAGTCTAGACTCTAATTTTTCTTATTTTAAAGATAAGCATAAGGCATTGTGTTCCTGATGCAACTCAATTGGTCAAATTATCAGTTTTGAGACAAAAAAATACTAACAGCCCAGAAACATGCCTTTGGCAAGGGCAAATTCGGTAAAATAGACTGTCTCACATGTAATTCCAGCAGCAAGAAGAGAACCCCAGTTTTAGTTACAACAGAGAGAGGAATAAGACCTTCCACATCCAGGTTCAAGACCCCAGCAACTGCTGTTGAAGGCTAAAACTAAACATTCTAGTGCTGTGGGAGGTTGACACTACCCATTCAGCTTTGTTCGATTGTTCCAACTTTTTAAAAAATACCCAAGGCCACACAAGCTATTGACTTTATTAGCTTTGGAGCAGACTGCTTGACACCTCTGTCTCAACCTTTCTTCATTAAACAAAAACAGGGCAAATTATACTCTTAATATACTTAAAGCTATATGTTGTTACAGGGACAGACTTCAAAGAAAACTAGCAACTCAAAACAGAGGTGCAATGGACAATTAACAGAAGAACTATTTGTAACCACAATCATATATCCTCATGATCCACCCTATTACCCACACAACCATCAAGTTGACAGATCAATCCTGATTGATGAAGAGTGCAGGAGCAGGATTAGCATAGCTAAAAATGAAGTGTCAACCTGGTGAAGCAACATTAGAGGAATACTTACATCACAAACAGAGGAAGTATCATGTGATAAACAGAGATAACTGATCCCGTAATTACTGGATCAGAATTAAGCTATATAGCTCAGTTACATTTAGTCCTGAATGATGGTGGACAATTAAGCAACTAATTGAAGGAAGGCTTCAACAAATATTCCTAATTTTAATGCTGAAGAATCTCAGCACATCAATACAGAAGTCAAGGATGAAGCATTCACAACCATCTTCAGCCAAAGTGCCCCGTGAATGATCATTTCAGCTTCCTCTGGAGGTCTACAGAATGTCAGATGCTAGTTTTTCGTCAATTCCTTTCACTCTGTTGTTATTCCAAGAAATCAGTGAAAGTCTCTTCGTGATAGTACTGAGGATTTGTGCTCCTGAATTTGTGGCAACCCTAACCAAGCTGTGGCAGTACAGATAGAATATGTGAATTTAAACAGCAGAGTGGAAAATTGTTTAGGTATGCCCTGTCTTTGAAATGCAGCATAATTCCAGTCTGTCCAGTTTGTATCACACTGGACTTATCTCAATCAGCAGCAAATTTTTGGAAGGTGTCATCAAGGAAAAGCTCGGAGTTTGTATTCCAGGATGATCCTGATCGGTTTTGGCAGACAAAAGGCATGAACAAATTGTGCTTTATGTAGTTCAGCTTACTGGCAGTGGATGATTAAACTAATTCTCTGCTACATCTATTCTTACAATTCTTCTCTGGACATTTTCAAAGCAACTATGTTACTCCTCAATTTTACAGGGAACAAAACTCAACACTGAACTCTAGATAGGATCTAACCAACAATCTGTACAGTAGCAATTGGGTGATCTTGTTGCAGAACTGTTAACTCTGACACATTTAGTCATGATAATTAGCTTATGTCTCTTGGTCTGATTTATTTAGTGGTTAGTTAAGATCTTTTACTGCTTCCGTCCATAAAATCGCATTTTAATTTTACCTTTTGTTCTTGCAATGTTACAATCTTGTTCTTTTCTTTTCATAATAATTGGTGTCACATTGTAGTTCTACATTTTCTGCCTCTGAATATATCTCAGTTATTAATGAACTGCAACTGTTCATCTTTGAACTCTTCAGTCACATGTTGAGACCAATTAGCCTGTTCAATGTTTCATCATCCTCTGTCATAACTAGAAGAACCCTACACTACTATTCTGAAACATTTCTCCTTCAATTACTTTGACTGTCTGTCTCTCTGATGCTATTAGTTCCAGTATGCAAAATATTTACTGGCTTCTTTCTACTTTCTTCATAATGTATCTCATCCATTTCCCGTCATCATTTGCCATATCTTCTGGCAGAAGCAAGGTCTGCTAGTCATATTCTGTTTTCCCATTCTTATATTCACACAAATACAAATTTGCGTGGGCTGAATGGCCTCCTACTGAGATATAAAAATTGTGATTTTATGCATCAATGTGTATGGTTTTGATACTCCCATGTGAATACGCTAACAATGCACGTTGATATCCATTTCATTCTGTTAAGAGTTATTTCTTATAATTTATTAGCACATATAAACAACACAATAGGCATCACCCTTGAAGTCAGAGTTGGAAAGGTAACCCCCCTTAGACCAAAGTGGTGGTAAGAAGCAAGAGTTAATTTCGTAAACCATCAGCAATTCTTTACTTTTCTCTCTCGCAGCAAAATATTATTGTTTCTGACAGTCTGTGATCCTTTACGTGTTAACCCCTTAGCAAATATATTGAAGGTCATCAATATGTTTCCTGCATATCTGTGTACTGGCACTCACTGTAAGTACTGTGCCAACTGTGGTCATGAAGACATTCAGTGAAACTTGGTGGCCAGTATTTTTATTATGCAATCCTTTCCAGCCAAATAATATGCGTTATTAAATTTATCCCCTTTAATGTCTAATGCTGAAAAAATGTATGATTTAGAACATACTATTTGATATTGTCATAGAGTCATAGAGATGTACAGCATGGAAACAGACCATTCGATCCAACCCGTCCATGCTGACCAGATATCCCAACCCAATCTAGTCCCACCTGCCAGCACCCGGCCCATATCCCTCCAAACCCTTCCTATTCATATACCCATCCAGATGCCTTTTTAAATGTTGCAATTGTACCAGCCTCCACACTTCCTCTGGCAGCTCATTCCATACACATACCACCCTCTGTGTGAAAAAGTTGCCCCTCAGGTCTCTTTTATATCTTTCGCCTCTCACCCTATACCTATACCCTCTAGTTCTGGACTCCCCGATCCCAGGGAAATGACTTTGTCTATTTACCCTATCCATGCACCCTCATAATTTTGAAAACCTCTATGTTTTATATCAAAAATATTGTTTTTGGATTGGTGTGTGTATTTCCAAGTTAAACCATCATTAATGATGACTACCAAGAGCACTCTGTGCAAGGACAGATGACTCTCTGATGTTATTTAGCTTTAATAAGAGCATATTGTTCAG
Source organism: Chiloscyllium plagiosum (assembly GCF_037043375.1). NCBI lineage: Eukaryota > Metazoa > Chordata > Chondrichthyes > Orectolobiformes > Hemiscylliidae > Chiloscyllium > Chiloscyllium plagiosum. The sequence continues at coordinate 64,927,438 of NW_028270149.1, forward strand.
TATACTTCTGCATGTGTGGATGATGTCTCAACAGTGGTGTGTGATAGCATTAGCACAAATATCAGTTTCTCTTCACCCAGATTTGTCTGAAATGTTCATTCCTAATGACCTTTGTTTCAGAAATTCTACTCGGTGAAAACATGCCATCATTTTAAGGATCAGGTGACAGACCAGAACAGGGAACTTAGTTTAGATTTAATGAATCATAATACATTGTTAAATTTGATGTTTACTGTTCTCAGTGAAATCCACATTAATAACAACAGATAGATCATGAATATCATTCACATTTCTTATTGTACAATTACCAACTCCACACTGTAATCGGTAGAGCACTGCAATACCATGTTTCTGCACCTTCATGCTTATTGCTCCGCATTGCAGCCTTTTGGAATTTACTGGCTTGGAAAATCCTAACTGAATATTGAAAACGAAAGCCACGTTCCAGTGACTTGGGTTCACAATCACAGAGAACGGCATATTTGCATCATGTTACTTTGTGTATTCCAAAAGTATTGACAGAGAGACTCCCTAACCTGTCTGCAAAAATGCATCATAAACTTGCTTACTATCCCTTAAGCAGAGCATTTCAGACAATCGTCTAGGTATTCACATGGGTGGAGAGAGACCATTGGATATTACCAACGAGACCCTGGATAATGGATGAATTTTTAGCCATGATTTAATAAAGTGACAAATGAACTAGCTGTGACCATATTTGGGTTACTAGGCAGTTGGAGAAAGAAAGTTGTACAACAAGCAAACCCCATGTATATATTTAAGCACCTGTTTACTCTGCAGAACAAGAAAAGCAACTGAAGGAACAAAACTTGAATGCATTTTCCCCTCCTCAACCTCTCTTTCTTCACCCCATGTCAAACTTGTGAATTGTCTTCTGATTTGACGACTGGGGTGTTACAGAGAATTTTAAAAATAATTCAATCCAGCACTGCTGTCTCCAAAAAGCAAATACATCATTCAGCTGCTCTCACAACAATTGGCAGTCATTACATGATTGATTTCTTTCCACTTACTTTAGAACTTTGTTGGATTCAAATTTCACCCTCTGCCTTGTTGAGATTCTAACCCATGTCCATAGAACATGTTAGTGAGAAGATCAGAGGCTTTTAATTTTTCTTTTTAATTTTGAATAAGCTTGAGTTTCGACACTGCTGTATGATTTTATCAATGTGTAGAATTAAGAATTTATTAGATGCTGCAAGTAGGTCACTTGTAAGTTGTGCTGTATAGTGCCTGTATTGTGCTTATTGAGCTACATATTTTTTGGGATGTGTAATGTGCATATATAATAATACCAGCTGTGCTATTGTCCTGTCCTGTAAAGGCATATATTAATCATTGTTGAAAAGACTTCTGATTGCATTATACCATTGACATGGTGAGTGAGGTTAACAATGTGGAAAGCTTGGCCATCTTCTGAAGCTTTATCTTTCAATTGGTAGGCTTTGAACCTCCTTGATACATTTGTGTTTGTGAATATGGTGAACACTTTGTGCCAGTGTTATGGTGTTGAACTGTTTTGTTGATTACCCGTGTTCTGAGGTCTGGCTGGTCTTTAGAATCAGATTTCCTGCATGTGCCTGCCCAATGTCTCTTGGCACCACAAATTTGCGGATATCGGGAAAAGCTGGGAAGCTTTTGGGGAGGTGTGACAAAGTGGGTCTATTTCAGATTTTTGTTTTGGTGCACTTTTCTGAAAGTAGCAATCATACTAGCTACACATAAAACATGCAGTCATTGTTGAGCTAATATTATGGCATAATGCTTGCTTCAAGTAATTTTTAATTGGCTTTACTTCTCTCTCCTCTTATTTTTCATTTTTTGTTTTGGCTTCCCTTTACTATTCTTCATGTTGCTCTTTTACTGGCTTTGGTTTCCTTAAGAATAGTATTTTAAGAAGTTAATTTCAATATTGTAGGTTTGTAGTTGTAGCTTGCAGCCTCTGGCTGGTGTGTTTGATCTCCCATGTCATTATTGGTCTTCAATAATTTTCCAAAAGTCAGATACCAAATTATTGGTGTCTGTTTTATTAACAACAGCCTCACCAATGTTTACCATGATGCGGGTTTCACCTGCAGCATTGTATATTAGCTGAAGTGGCAATACTTATATTATACCTCATGAGGTATGTTTGAGGACTCTGGGTCTATACTTAATGGGGTTTAGAAGGATGAAGGGGTATCATTGAAACATACAGAATACTGAATGGCCTGGACAGAGTAGATGTTGGGAAAATGTTTCCATTGGTAGGAGAGACAAGGACCCGAGGGCACAGCCTTCGAATAAATGGAAGACCTTTGAGAACAGAGATAAGGAAAATTTCTTCAGGCAGAGAGTGGTGAATCTATGGAATTCGCTGTCACAGAAGGCTATGTAGGCCAGGTCATTGAGTACATTTAAGACTGAGATAGATAGGTTCTTGGGGATGAAGGATTATGGGGAGAAAATGGGAGAATGGGGTTGAGAAACTTATCAGCCATGATTGAATGGCAGAGCAGGCTGGATGGGCTGAATGGCCTAATTTCTGCTCCTATGTCTTTATGGTCTTATGATGTAAGGAACTCTGTATGGGTAACATAGGGATTGAAATACCTAATAGATGTTACTTATAACCACCTGTTATATATAGTTATTGCATTCACAGACATATAAGTGGCTGGGCTGCTTTTGATTTATTCTGTTACAACACAGCATCATGCTTTCAATAGTCTTATGCTTCAAATGATAGCAAGATGACATCAGAGGTTATTTTAGTTAGAGTTATTTTAATCATTTTGTTCTAACATGCTATGACACATCTCTTGGGCAGATGGGACTTAAACATGGACTTTCTGGCCCAGAGATTTGGACACTACCACTGTGCCACAGTAGCTCATATGTTTTCACTCACGTGTCACATGCTATAATAATGCTATCATGAGCACATCGTGAAAAAAGCATACATACAGACATTTGACCTTGAGAGATAACACACCAGAGGTTTAGCAGGAAAATGGAGTTAAGGTGAAAATCCAATCAGCCATGATCATATGGAATTGTGGAGGAGGTTCAAGTGGACTACTCCTACTCCTGATTCTTACATTAGTATATTGTCTCTTGTTCGTGATTTAGTATGTTTGTATATTCTAACTGATGTTTGACAAACTTGGCAGGTCTGTCCAACCAAAATACCTAATTTTGTTTGTATTAAATGAGTCCACTGTACAGATTGTCTCTCCGATGCTTCAACCTATTATTTAAACCATTCAACTCTGGTAAGATTCCTAATTTGAACCAGTTGACTTCCAATTGTTATTTGTCCTTCAATGGTTAATCAAAATCAATAATTCCAACAATGTTTAACAGTTATTGCAGAACTACTCATGCATTCCATTCTTACACTGATTTTAAGAATAAACAATTTGATTATTAGCTGAAAAAGCAGTTGAAGTAAGCTGTTATTTATGTTTGAATATTTAACACATGGGATAGCTTAAATTACAGTAATAACTTTGTTTTTGTCAATTGTCTGCTTTCAAACTAAATTATACATGACAACAAGAGTTATCAGGCACCTTGAAGGACAAATACACCAATCGTTGAAAATTGTGCCACAGGTCAACAAGATGATATAAAACAAAACATAACTGAGAGATCAGCTTTACTGCTAAAAGGGTAGGCTTGAAAAATAAGTAAGGTCTGCTAAGCATGTATCAAACTTTAGTTCAACCAGACTTAAGAGTACTGAATGCTATTCTGGTTGCCATATTACCATATCACCATTTCATTTTAATCACAACAGATCCTTCACTTTCTCTTACAATTGACACACTGTCCCCATTCATAGTTGTTTGATAAAAATTTGTAATTTCAACACATCCCAGGAAAGAAACATGAACAAACAAATCGAGTTGCCCTTTGATTAAAAGTGTACCAGGAATCCATGTGGTATGCTGACTGGAAGTGTAACTGAGTCATAAGTAAATGTGAAAAGATTAGTCACATTGTGTTGTAAAGTGTGGATGCACAACTTACACTCATTATAGTTATCATCATAAGAATGGTTCGTTCTGTTTTATATCACTTCCTTAAACAGATACAACATCTCTATAGCTGACAGGAGAATGAAACTAAAGTGGAGAAAGTGGAAACCCACAAAAGTCACCAGACCTTTTTGACTGCTTTCCTCAGTGACACTCCATCACTTCACAGCTGAACACACAATCTATTTGAGCCTGCACTTCAGTGTATTTTTGTCTGCCATTTCATATTATAAAATAATATTAATACAACTTACATGTGCATTGCAACAAACTATATAGGTCCCATAACCTTAGAAATGTTCACTGATATATCTATTTTCAGCATTCACAAGAAAAACTGTTCACAATCAGCCAGCTGACCTGTCTTGACACATGGGATTTTACATTGGAAACTGGACCAGTTCTCATCCATTTGTGCAGAACATCAGGTTGGCAAGCACAGAGATGGACTTACTCATCCAAGTTTCTCTTGAAGATGTGAATACCTCCCACACCCTTCATGCTTCTTATTTTTAGAATTTAGTCTCGACTTTTTCCTACCAGAATAATTTGGAAAGTGAGCAGCATTAAATGCTTTAATTTGTGCAAAGTGCATTCACAGAAGTTTTTAAAAAATAATTCTCATTTTCACAAGATGGTTACAGTGCTATTCACCACAGTTTTCTTCAGAATCTACAAACATATATTAAATTGTTATCTTGACTAAATTTTTATATTGTCCTATTATTCATGAAGAGTTAAGAACTAATTTTTACCTGAATATATACCATCGGGTGACCCTAAAGAAAGAGCATACTGTAGGTCCCAGTACACTTGAAACCTTCCAAGATTGGTGGGTGTCAGGAATGCAACCTTTTTATCCCAAGGTGATATTCCAATTTAACTTGATAAGTTTCTATTAAAGTTTTGAATTGAATTACAAGTTCCCTTTAAGGACCTTGCAGTAAATAATTTTATTTAGTAAGTTGATTTGGTTTTTAGTTCCTGAATGTTCTCAAGAGTAAAGCCGAAAATGCCACATTCACTGCTGCATTGCGATCATATACCAAGAAACAATATATGTCTGTCAGCCCCTGACCACATCCAGAACTAGAAGAAGTCCATCTATCAAAGCATCAACCTTTGGGATTTTCTAACTTATTTGAGTATTTCTAATGTATGGTAACCAGAAGACACACATGCATTCTATTGTTAAGTCTCTGGTTGTTCTAGAAGGTCTGCCATTCCAGCAATGAACAATGACGATTAAAAAATTACCAAGAACTGATATGAACAGTCATGCCAACAAAAGCAACAAGGTCAGTCAGATCTTTGAAATCAGAAAGTTCAGAGATAAAATTCTTGTTATGGTGAAGAATACAAGATTATGTCAGGAGACGTGATCATTGAAGTCTGGAAGTGAAATGTGTTCATCACATATATTTAAATACAGCAGTTGCACTGGTTGAAATAAAATAGTTCCTTTGTCACTCATTGCAAAGAAATTCATTGCAATCTCATCCTGACATTGAACTACACCTTTGTTCTGTCATTGTCATTGCATTAAAATTCTTGATCTTCCTTCTTAACAGCACTGTCAGTATTTCTACACTAGATAGTCTCCTGTAGTTCAAGAAGGCAGCTCACAATTACAATCTCAAGGACAATTAGGAATGTCTGTATTATATTAGATGCATACATTTGTGGCAGGTGACTGTGCACATCACAAGACAAAGATTTGTGCCATGGTGGTCAAATTTGTGCTAAAGGACACATGGTTTGGCTCAGGAAGCCCAATCTGACATGACAGTGTGAGTGGGACTTGCTGTAGGTAAGGATTGCGAGCTGAGAAGATACAATATTCACTGGCCTACTTTCTGTGGGCTCTCTGCTTGGCCAGGTGAGTTTTACATTTTTGCTCACTTCTTCTCATGCCCTTCCCTAACGATCAACCTCCCTAGCTCACTGCTACTAGTGTCTGTCTCCCAGTTGTCAGTGTCAATGTCAACCATTTTTAAAACTCACATGCCAGTTAGCTTTTCGATATGGACCCTCAGAAGACCATGACCCTGTGGTCAGTTCATCGTACAGAAAGTCTGTGTGTATAGAGCCATCAAGCATTCAGCAAATGTTATTAAGCCAGCATAGGTATTGTTAGCTTAGCAGTTGGCGTATGCTGGTAGAATTAGCAGTCGCTCACAGTGGGTAGCCTCTTACTGCAAAAGATGCTGAAGATATGCCTGAGTCAGTGAAGATTGAAGTTATGATTTGGAGATGCCGGTGTTGGACTAGGGTGTACAAAATTAAAAATCACACACCACCAGGTTACAGTCCAACAGGTTTAATTGGAAACACAATAGCTTTCGGAGCATCGCTCCTTCACCTACCACCTGATGAAGGAGTGACGCTCTGAAAGCTAGTATGTTTCCAATTAAACCTGTTGGACTATAACCTGGTGTTGTGTGATTTTTAAAATTGAAGTTGTCAGTCTTTTCTCCTGTCTAGCATTATTGCTGGGTCTCACTACTGTAGAGAAGTGTGCTGAGGATGTAGACATAATTTGATGTTCTCGGTCAAATTGGTGTTGCTGTACACTCTTTTACCAGCTTGGACAAAATAGCGACAATTATTTCAATGCATGTATTCATTTCAGCATCAAGTGCAAGATTGCTGGTGATAAGGAGCTAAATATGTGAAGTTGTCAATAACACTGAATGTCACATTGCGAATGTAGTTAGCTGATGACATGGCAATGTTTTGGAAAATGACACTTGTCTTCCAGGTGCTCATGGTCAAAACTAAACACTTTAAAGTTTCAACAGAATCTGTTGATTTGCCTCTGAGGCTATCTCTCAGGATGGAATACTAGCTGCATATCATCAGCATAGAGCAACAATTTGATGAGATTTTGTGCTCCTGTGTCTTGATTCTCAGGTGAGCAAGACTGAACAACTTCTCATTATTTCTGGAAGGTAAATAGATACCCTCTGTAAATGACCTGAAGGCATAAGACAGCAGCAAAAAAAAAAGAACTTGCCAAATTGGATGTTAAAATGCAATTCTGTTTGACTCCATTGTAAATTTCAAAGGGTTCTGATGTTCTTGGTCATAGCTGACCTGACTATTCATGTTATCATGGAGGGTGGATATCCATTGAGTTGCTTCAGCAGGCAGCTTAAACAGACTGCCTCTGTTCACATGGCTAAATGCCTTTAATGGACGAGATGAATATAGGTTGAGTTCTATGGAAAAGTATTCAGGAAAACAAAACTATATTTTGAATATAGGTCCACTGGGATCACAGCTTGCTGTTGGTAAAAAGGGATTATAAATTTGTCTGGCTATGTGTGATATGATGGAGATCAAAGGCAGTGTATGGTCAGAGAAATTATGTGACTGGTTACCATGTAACCTCTTATATGGGGAGAAAAGGAATCTAATTTCTTCTCATTTGTTTGTTAAAGAAAATCTGACCTATTTTGTCTTAACTTATGAATAATTGAAATGTTCTTTTAATCAATATAAATTTGAAATAGAATTCTGGGTAAGATGAGAATATTTGGCTGAATGTCACTAGTTTCCTCAAAGGATAGACTTAATCACTGTCAGTTTGAAATTAAATTAGATCTGTCTCAATCAATCAAATTTATGCTCTGAAGTCCTTAATCAAAATACAATCAACAGAAAGGTATACTTGCACTGTTGCTTTATTTTAAGAGCCCAATGTTTTGGTCTGAAAATAAACGAACTGAACTGGGTTTCCAGGTATCTGATTTTTCAGCAAAATAATTTATCAACTGTGGAAGGACGTTTACATTTAATCTTGTTAAAAGAATCAGATTTATTATTACTCAAAGACAATCTGACATCGTTAGATGCCTCAGGTAAAAGATAGATTTGTCAGAAGTGAAGGACGATACTTGGCTACCTTGGAGAATTTCTTCTTCCAACTCAGAGGGCAATAGCAATGTGATACTTCATTTAGGTAACCTATTGGCAGACCAGAAAAGTACTTTTCTTTTCCCCATAGCAACTTATCTATACTGCAATAGTGCTTCATGAATATATTTCAAAATGATTTATTATGGAGGATTTTTCTAACACACACAATAAACATTTGCAATGTTTAATATAGTTATAAACATTGATAACTTTATGTATTCTGCATCATCACCATGGACAAGAAATACTTTCATGATTATGCAGTCCACCGTTTCCCAAAATAGCAGGGGAAAAGAATTTCAACATAACTGTGATTAACCTCAACACTCTAATGAAGCAAATAAATAAATACAGCGCTGGGCTTTCAGAATATGTCATCTTTTTGAAAACCTCAGTTCATCAGATATATTGAAAGACACCAACATATAAATAGCAACTCAATCCGTGATAAATTGGGAGACAAATCGTCTTCATTTGTACAAATATTTTCCAACTATTGTGGATCCTGCACACATTGGCAATGATATCCATTACTCGGTTTTTGCTACATTTTTCCCATAAACCTGATGCTGAACAAATATTTAACTGTAATCACTGGACCTACATTTCAAATACACTCAGGCTACTTGTTTCGTTTTAATGAGTACTTCTCCATAGGGCTCAATATATGCTCGCCTCTGGCTTTTAGATTGTTATGGAATTGCACATGATCTTCAAAATTCCTTTTGGCTCACTACACTTGTTACAATAAAAGATATAAAATTCTATTACACACTGCCACCTAACAATTGCTCAATATTTATTATTATTTAAAACAACTAATAAAGAAATTAAAGATTTCAATAGCCCAATCACAGATATAACCTGGATGAGATAAATGACATTAATGGAAATGAGATGAAATTCTAAAAGGACTCAAACCAAATAAGAAATCTCTGGGCTGGCAGCTTGGAGATGTAGGCTACTGTCCTTAATTGGATGGCGAGTGCAGTGGCAACATCTTAATTTGTTGCTATGGGCAAATCCCACTTCATGATCCCAGTGCATTCCCATATGGGCTTGCAACTTACATTTGGTTCTAGTATGGGGTCCATTAAGTAAAAGTACGACCAATAACTATTTCTCTTTCCATAGATGCTTCAACACTGCCCAAATATTTCCAGCATTAACAGTAATTGTCTTTTTGCAAGTCAGAAACCATGATCAAACATTCAGCACTGGTTGCCACGACACAAACCAAGCTTTGATGTATCGAATAGATGCATAAAGCTAACCGCTAATGTTAGATTTCTGAATTATGAAAAACAACCAGAGGAAAGAGTAAAAATTTCAGATTAGGAGGAGTTACATAAAATATAAAAGTCTGCCAAGAATCTGGAAATAATATAGCAAAAAATTGTATGAATAGGCAAGGGAATTCATACTAGTAAATAGCAACTTGTGAACTTACTCTCTTTAACACATAGATCAGTATATAGAATAGACAATAGACAATAGGTGCAGGAGTAGGCCATTCTGCCCTTCGAGCCTGCACCACCATTCAATATGATCATGGCTGATCATCCTTAATCAGTATCCTGTTCCTGCCTTATCTCCATAACCCTTGATTCCACTATCCTTGAGAGCTCTATCCAACTCTTTCTTAAATGAATCCAGAGACTGGGCCTTCACTGCCCTCTGGGGCAGAGCATTCCACACAGCCACCACTCTCTGGCTGAAGAAGTTTCTCCTCATCTCTGTCCTAAATGGTCTACCCTGTATTTAATAGGATGTAGAAACTAAAGAGGAAAGGTCTAGAATAATTACAGCAACCATTGGAAGTATAGGGTGTTTCTGATTGGATGAATTACAGGTGGTGGACCAAAAGATATTGCACAAGGAATAAGGGTAGCAAATTGAAAATTGTTCCCAGTTCATCCATGTGAAATTCCTTCCTTCTCATTTCCAAAAGGGCACATATTTCTCGAGACAAGAAACCTAAAAATGTGACCCAGAAAGCAAGTGCAATTCATGAAAAGCACATCCTAGTTTGTTAAGTGTTATGTAAAAAACAAACTCTAAGAATGTAATGAATGCTGGTTTTATCTATATCTAAGCAATCCATCCATCACTTGCCTAAATGCTACCTATTTATAGGCATATGGAGATCTTCTCAGCCTTAATGTCAAATGTCCCTCAGAACTTGGGAATACTCTTACCCTGTCCAGGCATCCAAGGACTTGATTCATTTGGCTGTCCCATGTTCAATATGTATCCTTCATGATATATATTCCTCTCTGATTCCAAAAGCTACAATTGATGGAGGAGCTGATAGTTATGAATGCCATCAACAATATCCCACATGCTGCAAAGTGCTCCCCACATAGGAGACACGCAGTGCCCTTTCAGTCTGCTGTTGATTTTTCTTCAAAAATGTTAAGATTGATTCACCCATAGTTAACAACTCATTCAGGTAGGGTGTATCTGTGTGCTATAATTTGATTTAGCATACATTTCCAGGGGTGATTTGGTGTGGCCTGAATGCATAAAGATTAAGTGGTCACCTTCACAGTCATTGCCACATATGAAGGTGAACCTTGAATATATAACACAACTCCTTTGTCATTCCTTCCTATTTGAAGACAACCTACATAAAACAATCTCTTCAGATATAACTGGACCTGTAATTGTGACTTGACAAGAGCCTGTATGTGCAGTCAACCTTAAGTGTAAAAAGCACCTGCTGTTCATCCCATTCAGATGCCATTATCTCCGCTCCAAAGCATTTGGGAAGTCTCAGGGAATTTTTATATTCTGACTCTTGAAATAAAAAGTTAAGGCTCAAATTGTAGCTCTCATAAATATCGAATTGAATACAGCAAGCCAAAAAGCAAGGGATAAATAAAAGCAAAGCCTAAGGGAAAAGAAAAGAGGCAAACAAACACAAACAGCATAAATTTAAGGAGAAAAACTGCATACAGAAAAATTCCTTTATGATATTAATCACTCAAAGGCCCAACCCATGAAGGGCAACATCACCTGAATGTTCCACATTCAATGGACAGATTCTTTCCAACCCTTAAATGACGTGGGCAGTGGTGAGAAAGTTGGGAGATCAGCAGTTAGGATCTATGACATACAATTTTCCAACCTTCCCCCTGTCACATAGAAACTAAACAGAGGCAATTCCTAATATTAATATCAGCTCATTGCTTGCTCCACATTAGTCACCAAATCTCATGCACCCCTTGTCAAGTAGGTTCCGTCAGCAAAGCAAGGTACCAATTAACCTCTATCTGACATTTCCAGAGCAAATAAAACCTTTCAAGGCAGCTGGGGGCAACAAGCACTTGACCAGATGCAAAGACATTGCTGACACCAGGAATCCTAGCAATGGCTAATATTTCTGTCAGTAATGAGTTGGGGGATGGTGGTTGGTGTGTGACATTATGTGTGGAGTATTGTGGCTGTGATGTACATGTGAGTGGTGAGTTTGGGAAGATAGCATGAGTAAAATCATTGGGACTTACTGAGACAAACCTTCTTTGAAACTCACCAAAATTGACACTTAGCTACCTTTGGTAAGATTCACTAGGAGAAAGTGAGGACTGCAGATGCTGGAGATCAGAGTCGAGAGTGTATTGCTGGGAAAGCATAGTAGGTCAGGCAGCTTCTGAGGAGCAGGATAATTGACCTTTCAGACATAAGCCCCTCATCAGGGATTGGCTCTGAGCTGGGGTAGGACTGACTGTAGGTAGAGTAGATGGCGGCGCATGACTGATAGCATGGAGCGAAGGATCTGGAAAGAGAATCATTACTGAAGGTTTCGGATTTGTAGTGTATACTGGTTATCCTGTTTGGATCCAAACTGTGTTGGTTTGAATGTGGTCCGGAGTCCATGTGGGATTAGACTGTTCCGTAGGTGGTCACTGAGGAAGGAGATGTGGCTGTGGTAGTGAGTCTGCTTGAGGATATGGCTGAAGAGCTTCAGGGCAGAGGAAAGGACCTGGGGGTACAGTGAGAGAGGGACTCACTGAGATCTTTGTAGAGAGAGGAGGAAAACTTCTTCAAAAGGTAGGCATCCTTGGAAGAGGCTTCACCGTAAGGTTAAAATCAACTAGGAGACAATGAGGACTGCAGATGCTGAAGATCGGAGTCGAGACTGTATTGCTGGGAAAGCACAGCAGGTCAGGCAGCATCTGAGAAGCAGGAGAATCGACATTTCGGGCATAAGCCCTTCATCATGATGAAGGACTTGTGTCTGAAACATCGATTCTCCTGTTCCTCGGATGCTGCCTGACCTGCTGTGCTTTCGCAGCAACACACTCTTGACTTTGGTAAGATTCAGCCTTGTTATTCACTCAGTATTGGTGGGTTATTCCCTGATGTGCTTTTAGTCCTTGAGATTTTGTGGACAGATAGTAACCCAGTTCTAATTATGTTTATTCCCTTTAAGACTGTCATATTTTGGAAGTACAATGTGCTTCTCTGAGAACAGAAGCCTTTTTGGCTGCTTTTCAGTGAAGCCCTACAATAGGAATGAATAACAAGAGTAGCAATCTCTGAATGTATATGAGTGAACTGGAAGATTCAGAAACTTCTTAAATTTGGTCAGATTTGCTGCAACATAATATATATTGTATGTTCTATTGGCATAAACATTTATGGTCCTTTTTTGCTTGTTTCAAAAAGATGATACATCTTCATTTAACAATTTCACAGTGTGGCTAGTTTGATCTTTCAAACAGATTAATTAGTCTTGCTCTTGCCTCTGTACCTGCATTGAGGGGGTTGAGAAGATGGCCATACATGGGATTAGCCGTATAACAAAGAAAGAGTGCTATATGCCCCTGTTGGTGTTCTTTTCTTCCTTCTCCTTATGAATGTTTGAAAGCTATTAGCCCGTAATGAACTCTGCTTCACCTCGTACCACCATTTTATACTGAAATCTATATGTCTGTTTTTAAAAAACAAATATTGAATTATTTTCTATTCTCTGGGTGTAATGAATAATTGTAGCTCTCCATTGCTTGAAAATACAGTGTTTCAAATACAAAAATGAATAAAGTCATATTTGCTTTTACATGACAACATCCACTAGCATTTAACCCTATGGGCTACACAGCAATGAATACAGTTTTAACTCAATAGTCAAAACTATTTGAACATGGGAAGTTAATCCATTGACCCAATACAAGCAAATAATTGAAGTTATGATGAGGATTATCGCAAATCTATGTTGAATTCAAATAATAAAACTTAACATTTGTAATTGCCATGCCTTCCTTTTATTGCAAATAATATTGCTGTTGACTTGATAATTGCAAAGTGTGCAATCAGAAATTTAGAACAATTTCCAAATTCTGTAGCAAAATATATACAAATTCATTTCGGCTCAATGGCAAAGAAAATATTTGACTTATTCAAATATGTTATTGCCAGAATTCAAACAGTCAAGACAAGTTGGATTCAGTTACAGAGTAAAGTGTGAAGCTCTGACAAGTGGCATCAAGTTAGGGTCTTCTGACCCAGGTGTGCTTTCATGCAGGAAACAAATTCTTCGTATTATATTATGCAAAGATATAGTTAACCACGATTTTAACACTACATTCTGGTTTTAATTGCCAGATTTAGAATATGGGTTTACAATGCGGCAACTCTACAAGTCTCTGGTGCGAGGTTTTGCTGCAGCTCTACAAGTCCCTGGTGAGACCACACTTGGACTATTGTGTACAGTTCTGGTCGCCCTACTATAGAAAAGATACAGAAGCTTTGGAGAGGGTGCAATAAAGGTTTACCAGGATGCTGCCTGGACTGGAGGGCTTGCCTTATGAAGAAAGGTTGAATAAGCTCGGACTTTTCTCTCTGGAGAGAATGAGGAAGAGTGGGGACCTGATCGAGGTGTACAAAATAATGAGAAGAATAGATATGGTTCTTCACTGGAATGGGCATGCCTGGAATCCTCCAAAAATTGGAATTTCTAAGCTTGAGGTTATCCACAGTGCAAGTCTTGTATTTTCATTTGTTTTGGGAGTCTGTGATCATTTCTTTCAGGGTCACTTTCACATTTTTGGGTGCACTTTGAATTCGAATGGAATTTATCTTCTTTGCTGCAGCATTCACAGTAGCATGGGAGCAACTTATACAGCAGTGACCAGGACCTCCGTGGAGAAGCAGAAGGAACATCAGCAACAGCACTACCTTCTCTACATCTCCATGCCATTTCACAGGACAGAGAGAAAGCTGGCGCACGAAGGAATCAATACCCTCTCCCACCCCAATTAAATTCCAAAGGACAACAACACAACTTGCACATTCACACTCTCTCATAAAATCTGACCACAATCCTAGGGAAAATGTTCAGAGTAAATTGAAGGTACAACAATGTAGAGGCGAAGAGAATGAGTTTAAATATAATACATCATTTACTGAATAAATTTTAGCATTACACTACACTTGACAAGAATAGGACGACAGCAAATGGCTGCATGTGAGTGAGACATTGGGTGACTGAGGTGAGATTATACTCCATCTGTGGAAACAGGCAGTGTGTGCAGGTCACTAACTGGACCCAGCAACAATTGATTGCCTACCTCACAAAGGTGACCACATGGTTATCCCTCAATCCAGTGACTTCTCATTACAAATGCCTGAAACATCATGTCACTTTTGCTGGAGATGGAATTTTCCAATTTCTCTGCAAAGGTGATGCACAGCTTCTGCAAATACTGACAGAAGCCGAGACATTCCCCAATGCTACTCCAGAAGGTCTACCATCTTTGCGGATAATTCTGGAGGTTCAGCACCTAAGTTCGGCTGAGTAGAGTTTAGAGTGTCTTCTGGGAATAGGAAGAGAAAAAAAAAAGTTGTGACTCATTGCTGACATTGAGAAATGTACAAACTCAGCAAAGTCTATCTGTTTAGTGACAAGTAATTGCCATCACCTCATGCTGTCATTAGATTTGTTACACACTGTGCATGTGCCCCCTTGTCAGTTTCCATGGTGTCAAGCTCCAACACTGTCAGTTTGGTTATTGCTGCATGTTCCCCTTGGTACCCTCACTTGTCTGGAGCTGTGTTACAGTCGGCTGCAATGAGAAAAGGCAGAAAGTAGAGAATATGAGAAATAGATTTTGTGGAGAAAAGGGAAAGACAACATATGTGGAGGTTACTGTGAGGCCCAAATGGCTGTGGGATGGTACTAAGGTGAAAGTATGCATCAGCTGTTCACACTAGGATGAGAGGACATACCTTAGGAGAGAAGAATGAGTGAAACTGCAAAATCTGAGGTGTGTGGCACAGAAGAATGTTGGGAAAAATCAGTGAGTCTTTCTATTTGAAAA
Organism: Chiloscyllium plagiosum; assembly: GCF_037043375.1. Taxonomy (NCBI): domain Eukaryota; kingdom Metazoa; phylum Chordata; class Chondrichthyes; order Orectolobiformes; family Hemiscylliidae; genus Chiloscyllium; species Chiloscyllium plagiosum. The sequence continues at coordinate 64,942,724 of NW_028270149.1, forward strand.
AAACATCAGGTACCATTCCGACATTCTGGATATCCTGGATGCTCTTGGTACATTTTTCCTGGGCTGGAAGGACCACACTCTTGTTGCTGTCTCCTTTGAATACATACAGCTACCCCTTGTTGTGACAGGCTGGCCTCTTCTTCCCATCATTGGCAAATATCATTTCACTTCAGTTCCTGAAGTAACTGACCCTGTTCAATAATGTCTCTTTATTGTGTATGGGTCAGTTTTTTTAAAGCTTCGAACTGATGTCTAACTTAACTCAGTCACTGACTTCACCAGTTTAATGCTGAAAATCATAGTTGACACTATTAACAACACTTCATGTCTTTAGGTAACATTTCTCCATTTACTTTTATCGTGCAAGTAATAAATCATTCCCAGTAAATAGCAACAATCCTATTAGATTAGCAGATAGAGGAATGTCAGATATGAGTACTAATAATTTGTCCACTATTGCGAGCAGAGGGCATGAAGAGAAATACCAAAGAAAACTGAAATCTCTTCTAGATTTTTGTGGTCAAATTCTGATTCTTTTAAAAATGGACAACCTGGCGAGGCTCATAAAATGGCTGCAGCTGATCCATGATCATATTTCCAGACCTGAACCCCTGTACTGTACTGGCTAAAGCTGACACAAGGGATCTTAGAGATGAGCCATCTGCTTAATAGTCAACATTGGACAAAGGGAAAACCAAACCCCATTATGTCAAAATGGGCACTAATTTTTCTTTTATTTACCTCTTCATTGTGTAATGAAGGCTCTGATTGTGGAGGTAAAGCTGCACAGTTAGCTTACTAACCTCTCAGTTCACCCTGTGAGATGGTCTATTTGCACTTGAAGTGACTGTCTTTGTTAGACAACTGAAATCCAAGCTAGTTATGCGCATAATTCTAGGAATCTAAATCAGTTGCTGTTTAACCGACAGGGGTTAGTAGGCTTTCAGGCTGAAGTCAGGAGCTTACCTTAAAGCTCCATTCTCTATGTTCAAGTTGCTGGTTGGAGGGAAAACAACTTGCTGCCAGCAAGGAAAACTACTGGACCCAGTTCACTGAGGAAACTATCACTGGACACTGATTTTAAGGAAATTGTGATTCATGCAAACAGATTGTTGATATCTCTGGATTTACCACAACTTGAAATTTATAAACTATCCCCTCTCCTGTATTCCTTCTTTGCCCAAGTGTTTGGATGATGTACCAGCATTGTAAATGATGTATTAATAAACCCTCCCTTTGTTTTCAACCCAAGTTCTGCCTTGGGTTTCTTTCAATAGTTGGATTTAAAAAAAAACAAATGTTTTGGGAATATGCTTTGCCTACCTCAGAAGGATAAGAATATAAGAAAAAAAAAGAATAATCAAACAACATTTCAGGTTTAAAATGGGAGAAGCAATCATAACTTAAATTTACCCCATACCCCCTTGTTTTCCATCACACCACAAATATGGCCAACATGGAAACTTTTGAATAATTATTTCCAAGTTAGAAAAATTATCAAATGAAATTAGAAAGCATAATTGAGTTCCCGTATGTCCATGATTCAATTAGACAGTTGTTTCTGCTCCTATCCACAAATAACATGTTTCTCAACATTTCAAAGAATTCTATCACATCCCTCCTCAATCATAACTTTTCTGAAAGGAAAGAAGTTTCATTTTACTAACAACTTCTAATTAATTAATGCGCATGCTTTATGAATACCTTTTGCACATATTTCTGAAACTTCTCCAAGGTATCATGGTCATTTCAAAAGGCGGAATGTGGCATTCTTCACAAAATATTCCATACATAGCCTGACAAATATGTTATGCCAAATGAAGATAACATTTAAAAAAAAACTCCTTTCAAAATGTGCCCTAGTGTTTGACCAGCCTCAATAATAACAACTTCAATCTGACTGAAACCTTTCCATGAATGGCTAAATTATTTTGTTTTACTTCTGTAAATGAATATTACTTTACTGTGTCTAGCTTCTGCTCTGTTATGATTACATTTTTTTCCTTGCATGTACCATTGAATGTTTTTCTACTCAGTACAATTGTAATCCACGCCTTTGTTTATTTTTTTTCTGGTCATAAACAGCAAACTTGTTCCATGATCTTGCACAGAAGAAACAGCTGTGCCATATTGCTATTTTTCAGTTTTGACATTGCTAGTTAGCAATTTTAAATTACCTCTTTGGAGGTGTAGCACTTTTTTGTTCTAAAGTGACTGTAGGCTATTTGTGAACCCTTTTGACTGATGCTATCACAGAGTGAAATCAATTTGCAATGTTAAGTCTGCCCAGGAACAGTTGCCTCACATCGAGACAGAGTGCAATTTGTTTCTTAGAACATGCTTAATACTTATAAACACATCAATGCTAATTACTAACAAATTTAAATATAAATCCTGACAGAAACTCCAATAATGCAATACTAAAATGTCAAGTGTTTTAGAACAAGCACTTTACTTCTTGAAATGCAATGTTGTCAAACTATAAGAATTAGTCTTACCCTAACACATTTGAAAACTGTTTAACTATTACAGATAAATCAATAAACCAAACATTTTTTCTGCTAGCTCTTCTATTAAATTCTGTTTTATTAATACTGTTAAAATAATTTTAATGCAAAAAGGAACACAAGCATTTGCTGGAATAATTCATTCAAGACTAGAAAAATTTAAAATTCTACCCAGAGGGTCTGGAATAGTTGCAGCACACTACACAATTACTCCTTACCTATAGTCACTAACTAATTTATCCAGACAGAGTGAATTTCAAATTCTTCACTAAATGCAAAACTTGTAGCTGAAGGCTTCAAAATACCCATTTCCTTATTTATTGATTACTGAAAGAAAATCTACTACACAGAGTAACTAACTAAAGATTTGAACTAAACAATGACCCAGATGTTGTGGGGTGTGAGGACAGCAAGATTGACTGTGAACAGTCAACACTTGCTGTCAATACCTATCCTTTAATTATCTCTTTTTAACACTGTTTGTTAACTAGAGAAAATTGTAGAAAACAGGACAGTTCTGAAGAAAGCTTTGACAAAGGGTCAGTTAGACTTGAAATGTCAGCTCTGTTCTCTCCTTACAGATGCTGCCAGACCTGCTGAGATTTTCCAGCATTTTCTCTTTTGGTTTCAGTTCTGAAGAAAAGTCACTGGAACTGAAATGTTAACTCTACTTTCTCTCCACAGATGCTGCCAGACCTGCTGAGTTATTCCAGCAAACTCTTTTTGTTTCTGAAATCAGGATGTACTGCTGTATTCCACCAATGTTGAAAAGTGTGGCCTCTGCCCAAAACATCAACTCTCCTGCTCCTCAGATGCTGCCTGGGCTGCTGTGCTTTTTCCAGTGCTGCACTTTATTGAATCAGACTCTCCAGCATCGACAGTCTCCACTTTCTCCGCAATTGGCCAAATGAATACAACAGATGATGGAATATCAAGGAGACTTTTGATTGAATACAAACAAACTTTCCACAATTGTGGAAATCCACAAAATGGGATTTGACCAGCAATCAGCCTAGTGTCATCTTTGACGAGTCTCATGGTGAGTTTCTCTCCATGAGCCCAAAAGACATTTTTCACCCTGTTCCCCGAAGCTCACCTCCTTAGCTATTGATCACCCCTCAATGACATCCCATTCATTCTATTTTTTCTTCATGCCAGTATTTGCCTCTTTTGGGATATCCCAGGATAAATTACATCATCATATTTAACACATAAATCAGCACAAGGCCAAGCACTGTCAATCCAGAGCTACATTGCATTGTTACACAGGGGCCAATTGGCATCCTGGTTTAACAATAGGGACCTGGAGGTGCAAATGGATGAAATGGTGTACAGGAAAGACTACCCTTTTTTTCTCCGATGATTGGCAGAGGAAACTGTGCCACCAGACTTTTCCCTGCTAGTCAGGATTGACAGTCAGGACGAATACAGAGCAATTCTGCAAGAAGGCCAATGACCTTTATTGACCTGTGTGAGTAATTACAACCTCCTTCTCTCTACTTGCTCTCATGCACTCTGTCTGCTACTGCACATACTACCCACCTCGGCTCACAATCTATCCCTTTCACTATTACATGGCCCTTCACTTGCTTTCACCCTCTCAATCTGCCCAAAAATCGACAGCCTACAGGCTGTCTACGCTGCCTACTCACTCAGGACCCTCTCCATCTTTCCCCTCACTTTCACAAGTGCCACTTTCATCTGACTCACTTCCTCTATCTGTCTCATTCCAGTAGAAAATGGCCCAGAGTAGGATGCACCTATCTGGGTGATGGGATACCAGCTACTAGTTTCCTCAATGAGAGTACTCATGCCCTAGCCAGTAAGGACTACAAACCTCCATGTCCTGGCAACTAAGTAAGAACCATTGTCTATTCTTATGCTGTTGTCTCATCACCAGCATTATGGTAGTTCTTGTTATATGCCCAAATGTCGATGCCTATTAGAAAACTCTCTTGCAGGTACTAGTGAAATCTGCACAATTTCCACTATAAATAAAGGTCGCACAAGACATCTCCTCCTCTATCTTTGAGGAAGAAGCCAGAGATTGCTCAGAGGATACTGCAAGACAGCCTCCTGCACACTCCATCAGCTCCGATATTTTCATCTCAGTAATTAATTATCTAGATGAGAGTCGAAAGTGTCTGTTGGTGAATACATCATGGCCATTTTTCCTCAGCTGATCAAGGAAATAACTTCCCAGGTCACTGGCACTCAAAGGACTTTCAGAAACCTTGAACCTATTCAGCTCCAGCTGTGTCTAGGCCCTCAAGCCACAAACACTCCCAGGGAATGCCCTACAAACATATAAGCCCACTGCAGGGAAGGGTCCCAGTTGTTGGCCCTGAGACATAGTGGAGGGAAAGGAAGATTACCTTCTGAGGGCACACTGGTGACATTTCAATGTAAATACATACTCACATTTGTAAACATATGCTTACTTTTCATCACCAGCTCTATGAGGAAGTATCCTTTTAGCTGCCAGTTCAAATAATGAAGGTACAGAGGCTAGCCATCTTCTGCACTACACCATGTTTTATGGTCCAAGATGTGAAGTGAATAGCTCCAGCATTATGTGCAGGCTTTGAAGCCATGGAAAGTGGTCATTACATTTATAACTAGGGTGTATCATTCCAGGAAGCATGTCAGCCAACTGTGGGATTGAATCATGATGTTGCATGATGTGGTCAACAAAGTTTGGAACGAGGATTTATGCTCCACACATTGGGGTAATGCATATGACCCATGGACAGCATTTTGTGATCACAGGTGTCTTTCACCTGTACCATCTGGATGCCTGTTCAATAAGACCATAAGGCATGAGTACAGAATTAGACCATTCAGCCCATAGAGTCTGCTCCACCGTTCAAGCATGGCTGATATGTTTCTCAACTCCATTTTCCTGCCTTCTCCTTGTAATTCTTGATCCCTTACAAATCAAGAACGACTGTCAATCTCCACTGTGCAGATTCTGAACGCTGCAGGCTGTTCAATGACTGGCCTGATTTGTCCCCATTGCTGACTTGGTATTCAGATGATGATGGTAGACAATAGCAGTCATGCTTCATAGAGTCTCAGACTCAGCCTCTCACCTTAGGTTACCCCAAAAATCTTCTTATTTCCTTCTTGATTGCCTCCCACCCACCCCCATCAACCCCAACATCTTTAATCTTTCCCACCCAACACCTTTTGTTTTACTTGTTATCTTGCTAATTTACCCCTGTATCCCAGGCATATCATATTTTTATTCCAAACATACTAGTGAAGTGTACCCCCCCCCGTCCCCAATCACTGAAGCAAGGGTGATGGTGATTGTCAATGACACCCTTATGACATTATCCCATTCACTTCTTTGCCTGATTGTCTCCCTCTTTTATCTGTTGAGTTGTCCCCTTTCACAACTGTTAACCCCTTTGCATTCCAGCATTCTGCTTTCAATCCTCACAATCGATTTTCCCAGCTTCCCTACCACAGCAGTAACCCCCAATAACCCCCTTTGACTTACAGCAGACAGACAGTGGCTGGTGCTCTGACCGGTCTCTGTGCAGCTCCCTGGCCAACTCACTGTGATTTTCTGGATTGGCTGGACTCAACCTCTCAACTGTTGGCCTCGCATCCAACTGACTGGATCTAAATGTGGAGAACTCCAAAGTGTAGATAATATTGCAAGTGGACTGGAGAATGCCTTGAGGTTGCAGGAATGGATGGTACATGTCTGATGCCAAAGGTTGTTGTCTGTTACCCATCACACATATTCTCAGATGTTGGAATTACTGTCCAAAATAAACGCCAAGAGGAACAAGCTGCAAACTGAAGCCACCAGGTCAGACTTTCATGTCAAAAATTATCATCGTCTTGATCCCATCTGCCAGGAGGGAGAAAGGAAACTGTATTTCAATAATGTGAGGTTAGGTAACAATAACATGCTAAAACAAGCCATTACCACTGGAAATTCTGATTAATTCTGTATATGAGCCAATGAGTAAAATTAAAACTAAGCTTGATTGTTCGGATCAAGGGGCATAAATCAGTCAACTAACAAATTTTTGTAATATTAATAAACTGTAACTTACTAAAAACAATCAAATGAAACTGGTAAATAGTTCTGCATAGTATTTAAAGTCATTTTCAGTGTTTTAAAATTGTCTATACACCATCTGTGAGTAACCAATCCAATAAGAATTCTAATTTTTGTGGTAAACCCATTTCAGGAGTGTCTATTAAATTGCATCATCTTTGTTATAATAAATTGTCTGAACAGAATCCCAAAGTGTGGAAACATGCTTTATTCGTTGGAGTGTCGGAGGCTGAGGGGTAACCTCATAGAGGTTTACAAAATCATGAGGGGCATGGATACGGTGAATAGACAAGGTCTTTTCCCTGCGTTGGGGGTGTCCACAACTAGAGAGCATAAGTTTAAGTTGAGAGGGGAAAGATTTAAAAGGGACCTGAGGGGTAACTTTTTCATGCAGAGGGTGGTGTAAGCATGGAATGAGCTGCCAGATGAAGTTGTGGATGTTTGGACAATTGCAACATTTAAACGGCATCTGGATGAGTACATGAATAAGAAGTGTTTAGAGGGATATGGGCCAAATGCTGGCAAATGGGGCTAGAAAAATTTAGAATATCTTGTCTGTATGGATGAGTTGGACTGAAGGGTCTGTTTTTATGCTGTACATCTCTATGACCAGAGCACTTTACAGCCAATGAAATACTTTTTCTGAAGTTACTCATTGCTGTAACAACTGAACTGCAGCAGTTAGTTTGCACAACACAAGCTCTCCCAAACAGCAACAAGATAACAAACAGATCATCCATTTTTGCACTGTTGATTGACAGATAAATATTGTCCAGGACAATAGAATAACTCTTCTCCCAAATAGTGCCATGGGATACGTTATGTTCATCTGAGAGAACAGACAGGGTCTTGGTTTAACATGTCAAACAAGCGCTCCCTTTTTACTCGTGTTGTTATTGATACTAAAGTGTCAGTGTTGAATTTTTATGTTTAAATCCCAGAGTGGGACTTGATTTCACTATCTCCTGATTCAGAGGTAAAAATGCAAACAAATGAGCCATGACAGAGCCTTACCAAAAAGCCACTTATAATTTAGCAAGCTCCTGAATCATCATTAAATTGCAAATCCCACGTGAATGGAGCAACAAATTGTGATTCTCTCAAGAAACTAAAGCAGAAGGACTTGCAACAGGAGATCAGTTTCTGAGATAGAGTTGAAATGGATTAATGGAATTATATTCCAACTGCATCATTATGGCAACGGATACCACAGGTATCAGTGTTGGGACCATTGCTGTGAATGGGATATATTGATAGTTTGTAGCCGGGAATAGAAATAAAACTGTCCAGTTATTTAAAAAAAAATGCTACATTGGTATGGTGGGGAGCAGGAGGGTGGAAAGAAAAGGAACTTAATCTCAATGTGGATAGTTTGCAAAAGCAAATTAATAATACACGCTGAACAAAGACAATTAATCAGAAAAAAAATGAAACTGCTTTGAGCTACAGGTACAACCCAGGGGAGGAATGTGGAGAGATCAACTAACTGACTGCAGCCAAAACTGCAATGTGCAGCAGTATAGGAACCTAACTGGATCTTGGGAAGAAAATAGAGATAGGGAGACTGAACACAATTCCCATGAGGTTATATGGAGTCTGTACGAACAAAATCTTTGTGTAATAGAGTACACCAGGAATTGAGGCTAGTACACAGAAGGGCAATAAGATACTTAACTGAAAGTATATGAGTAATGAAGAAATGTTGAAAAAACTGGGACTGTTTATTCTAGTAGGGAACCTTTTCTTAAAATAAACTTTGCTGGATGTTATTTGGATAAATTTAATGAGGTTACAATCTTTATCCATCTTATGAAACTCTTTCAGAATCATAATTAACTTCATCAGTTCATCCTTCTCTTTTCTAAATTAAAGAACTTTAGCGGATTCACCCTGACCTTGATAGGTATAAGCCACGTTCTGATATTGTTCTAGCAAATGTTTTCATCTTCTCCAGCATATCCATATCTGTTTATAATATACAAGTCTTAACCATCCATGGCTCAACCAAAGTTTAAAGATGGTTAACTTGCCTGAAATTTATTTCTATGCCTCTAGAAATGAATTAAAAAGTTTTTTTGCAAGGTTTGTGAAGGTTTGTAGCTCAGTTTGAGGTCTAGGGTGTAGGTTTGCTCGCTGAGCTGTAGGTTTGATATCCAGACGTTTCATTACCTGGCTAGGTAACATCATCAGTGGCGACCTCCAAGTGAAGTGAAGCTGTTGTCTCCTGCTTTCTATTTGTATCTTTCTCCTGGATGGGGTTCCTGGGGTTCCTGGTGATGTCATTTCCTGTTCGTTTTCTGAGGGGTTGATAGATGGCATCTAGATCTGTGTGTTTGTTTATGGCGTTGTGGTTGGAGTGCCAGGCCTCTACGAATTCTCTGGCATGCCTTTGCTTAGCCTGTCCCATAAAAACTTGACAAACTCACAAAAAAAGACAAAACTGATAACACAGGGGCATGGATAAAGAACTTATCAGACCGAACCCTATCAGACACAGAAAAAGCGGTACTAGTAAAAGGATTAAATTTCAATTACCGAGACACTGACAAGAAGGATTTCCTAGCGGCATTAGAAACCACATTGAAGGACAACAATCTCACTGAAGAAACACAACAAATGATCAGACAGACAGTTGCACCTACTCTGAGCCGAAAGAGGGAGGGAAACAAACTGAACACACAAGAAAAGAAATCCCTAGAAAACCTCAAAAAAGACAAAAACATTGTTATATTACCAGATAAAGATCGGCTCACAGTCATCCTGAACAGAAGGGACTACATAGAGAAAGTCAATGCACTACTCGCAGACTCCAACACCTACCAACAGGTGGCGCTTGACCCCACCCCACAGCTAGGGAACAAAATTAAATATCTCCTAAGAAAATTACACAATTCCGGACAATTAAACAAGATGGAATTCCAGAAAATGAAACCTGACTGGCCCAACACCCCACAATTCTACGGACTACCAAAAATCCATAAACCAGGAGCCCAACTCAGACCCATATTCTCACTACCCAGAACACCAACTTACAGAACTACATGCAAGACTGAAATACCTAGTAGAAGAGTCACAGCACTCCATCCACTCCACCCAGGAATTCCTAAAAATTATCAAAAACACCAAAATAGAGGAAGACGAAGCAACGATCCCATTCGACGTAACAGCACTGTTCACCTCCATTAACATCGACCTGGCAAAGGAAACACTTACCACACTTTTAGAAGAGACCATCACACACACACACCAACCACCATCAATCACATCACCGATGAAAACGTCATGAAGCTAGTGGACCTGTGCCTCACTACCCACTTCACTTTCAACAACATAGTCTATAAACAAACCAACGACACACCCATGGGATCTCCGCTATCAGGATTCATAGCAGAAACAGCAATGCAAAGACTAGAACAAACAGCCCTACCAACCATCAAACCAAAAACCTGGGTCCGCCACGTAGATGACACCTTTGTCATCACAAAACGAAACCAGATAGAAGAGACATTTAACATCATCAACAACACCCTCACAGGCATAAAGTTCACCGAAGAGGAAGAAACCGACAACAAATTCGCGTTCATGGACATCACAGTCGAAAGAAAGGACAATGGAGAACTACAAACCTGTGTATACAGAAAACCGACAAACACTGACCAAATACTTAACTACACCAGCAACCATCCAAACAAACACAAACGAAGCTGTATCAGAACACTATTCCAACGAGCCACCTCACACTGCAGCACAGATGAACTTCGGAAAACAGAGGAGAACCACCTATATAACGTATTCAAGAAGAACAGATACTCAAAAAATACAGTCCGCAGATTCCTCAAGAACAAACCACGACAAGCAAACCAAACACAGCCAGAAACCCTAACCACCTTACCATACATCAAAGAAGTTTCAGAAATGACAGCCAGACTACTGAGACCCCTCGGAATCCTAGTAGCACACAAACCCACCAACACTCTCAAACAAAAACTAACAAACTTAAAAGACGCAGTACAACCCATGGACAAAACCAATGTCATTACAAAATTCCATGCAAGGACTGCCACAAACACTACGTAGGACAAACAGGAAGAAAGTTAGCCACCAGGATACACGAACACCAGCTAGCCACAAAAACGTCGATTCTCCTGTTCCCTGGATGCTGCCTGACCTGCTGCACTTTTCCAGCAACACATTTTCAGCTCTGATCTCCAGCATCTGCAGACCTCACTTTCTCCACAAAAAGACACGACCCTCTCTCCCTCATAGCCCTACACACGGATGAAAAAAAAATACCATTTCGACTGGGACAACACATCTATCCTGGGACAGGCTAAGCAAAAACATGCCAGAGAATTCCTAGAGGCCTGGCACTCCAACCACAACGTCATAAACAAACACACAGATCTAGATGCTATCTATCAACCCCTCAGAAAACGAACAGGAGATGACATCACCACGAACCCCATCCAGGAGAAAGATATAAATAGAAAGCAGGAGACAACAGCTTCACTTCACTTGGAGGTCGCCACTGATGATGTTACCTAGCCAGGTAATGAAACATCTGGATATCAAACCTACAGCTCAGCGAGCAAACCTACACCCTAGAATTCAAAAGTGTTTTGTTTTAAATTACTGACCTGTATGAGACTCTCAGATACCTCTGTTCCTCTTGCCTTATTTTAGTATCTGTTTTACAATGATTATGTGACCTCCTTCTTCATCCTACCAAAATTTATTACCTTACACGTATTTATGTTCAGTCTAATTGCCAATTGCAGATCTATTCTGCACTTCGCTTCTTGTACCTTATTTTAACCCTCACCTGTTTGGATGCTAGGATGGTTAGTAAGTTTGCAGGTAACACCAAACTTGGTGGTATACTTGACAGTGAAGGAGGTTATCTAAGATTACAAATGGATCTTGATCAATTGGGCCAAACCAAAAAATGCTGGAGATCACAGCAGGTCAGGCAGCATCCATGGAGAGAAAGCAAGTTAATGTTTCCAGTTGAAATGACTCGTCATCAGAGTTCTGACTAGAAGTCATCTAGGCTTGAAATGTCAGCGTGCTTTCTCTCCATGGATGCTGCTTGACCTGCTGTGATTGGCAATACTTTTTGGTTTTCACTGCATGGGCAGTAATTTGCTCTTACCTTGATCAATCAGGCCAATGGGCTGAGGAGTGACAGATGGATAAATGCGAGGTACTGCATTTTGGTTAAAAAACAAAAGCAGGACTTATACAGTTAATGAGAGTGCCTTGGGTGGTGGTGTCAAACAAAGAGATTAGGGATTCAGGTATTTAATTCTTTGAAAGGTGCATCACAGGTAAACAGGGTGGTTAAGAAGGTATTTAGCATGTTTGTCTTTGTTGCTCAGGCCAGTATCAGAGTTGGGACATCATGTTGATGTTGTACAGAACATTTCTGAGGCCACTTTTGGAGTACTTTGTACAGTTCTGATCGCTCTGCGATAGGAAGGATGCTTTTAAATTGGAAGGGGTTCAGAAAGGATTTACCAGGGTGTTTCTGGGACTGGAGGATTTGAGTTATGAGAGGTTGGATCGGCTGGGACTTATTTTGCAGGAGCACAGGAGGTTGAGGGGTGACTTTATAAAGGGTTATAAAATCTTTATAAAGGGACATAGATGAGGTGAATAACAAAGGTCTTTTCTTTAGAGTGGGGGAGTTCAAAAATAGGAAGCATACTTTTAATGTGAGAAGAGAAAGATTTTAAAGGGACCTCAGGGGCAACCTTTTCACACAGAGGCTGGTTTATGTGTAGAATGAATACCAGAGGAAGCGGTAGATGTAGGTATAGTTACAACATTTAAAAAGATCTTTGGACAGGTACATAAATAGGAATGATTTTGAGGGATATGGGCTAAACACAGGCATGGGAACGAGTTTCATTTGGGAAATTTGGTCAGCATGGAAAAGTTAGACTGAAGGGTTTGTTTCCGTGCTGTACAACTCTATGACTCTATACTCCATCCCCAACTCAATATCATCCACAAATATTAAAATTGTATCACTGATTTTTAGAGTCTATATCATTTTATGTAAATCAAAATCAATTGTGGTTGAAATAGCAATCATTGCGAGGCACATTTTTTGATCATTTGCCACTTGGAGCATGCACCTTTAAAATGTTAGTCTCTGATCTGTGTTTATGGTGAACTTATCATCCATTCTGCCTTTTGGCTTTCTCTGTTCTGACCCTAGTTTTGCATCTACAAGGTGATGCTTACAAGTCTTTAAAGTTGGCCATGCATGACCCCCTTTTGGGAATTAATGCCAATAAGCCGTTATCATGCACTCAGTTTTTTTTTTGTTGCTTTTGTATAAGGTCTTTTGGAAAAGGTATTTCCTAATTTTGCAACTGACAGTGTAAAGTTATTTGGTTTATCGTTTCTTGGACTTGTGTTCGCACCCAATTTGTATATAAGTAGCACCTTAGTAGTCGATCAGATCTTTGACACTGTTCTCATTTTTAATTGATCTTAATGTGTATGAAAAAGTGCCTATGCTATCTATCAGCTAACTTATTTTATTATGTGTGAATATAATCAAATTGGTCCAGGAGTTTTACTTTTCTTTCAATTTGATTATGTTCTCATTTTAAAAATATTTTTTAAACTCCATTGTCATGTCTGGCAGGTTCATTTCCTTGGTAACTGATAAAGCAAAGTAATGTTTAATATTTCCATATCTCACCATCATTACTTATGAATCATATGTATGTGTATCAAATGCATCTCTGTACTCATCATAATGTTTCTTCTCCTATTGATGTGCCAGCTACAAATTCCTCTGAGCATTACATTTTCTTTTTAAAAAGAATGTACATAGGCAGCTTATTGCATAAAAGTCATTAAATTTCATGAAGTTGTGATCAGCCTGTTTATTCTGATGCATGGTACATTTTAGATTGCTCCTGGCCATGCATGCATGTAGTTTCAAGAGAACATAGATTACAAACCAGAATACACTTTTAACAGACAATGATAGACAAAATAGAAGTATCTTAAGATTATTTATACCAACTAACTATCCGATTCTTAATTGATAAATTGGAATTTATAGAAACTACGTACTCAGGACAAAGAAAAAGCCTTTTTTTTTACTTGGACTTTATTTCGGCTTCATAATAAGCATCCATTTTAAAAAAAACACATTTTTCATGGTTTGGTCTGTCCTGGTATTATCTGGTTTGTAATAGTTTATGGATTAAGATGTTGCATTTGGAATCCAGTTGTGGTTTCTGCCAACTAAGAGACTGGATATACTTTATTGTGAACTGCTTTAGAGGTTACAAAAAGACTTGTTTGTTAACTCGCAGGAGATTCACACCTCTGTCATTGTGCTGATTCTAAATCATTCTGTAATGGTTCATATAATAAAGCAATCTAAGGCTTTGGGAGTGCTCTCAAACTTCATTCTGCCCATTGATTTTCATAATAATTGGGGAGGATATGGAATAGAAATGGCAGTACAGAGGACTTCGACACATTACATGATACATGTCGTTTATCGACCGAGCTGTATATCTTTAAGTCACAGTGACACATAACTGGGTAATTTCTTCACTCTCAAGTTGGATTTAGTTTTTTTTAATGAAATGATGATTATTCCTTGCAAAATTCTTTAATGACATTTTGAACCATAAAAATCTGGTTAATATATACTTACAAAAAATGCCCTAGCCCAAAATTGAGATGTAATAAGTGGAAAATAGGCATGGCTGCACTAAAAGAAACAGGAGACTTTGGCATTCTCTTAGAACACCAAACGTTAAATGTAAACTAATTTTTCATCCCATTAATAACTCACATGAAAAGAGATGTCTATTCTCAAGGCGTTGTCAGAAGTCAAAGTTAACTACAATGATAGCATTGTTAGGATAATGCACCATTGACAATCGGCCTGAAAAGGGTAACTTGCAAACTTTGGAAAAGTTCTGTTCACCAATCTATAAATGACCATCTCTGGGAGGAACTTGTCAGTTCTAAGTATTATGTCAATTTGTTGATTATTTGTTAGTTCTACAGTCTATAGCAACAACTTATTGCAATTTATGAGGTACCAATGGGCAGAATCTTACTTTTAGTTTGACAAACTGTTAATTTTGTTGGTTTTCATGGAATGTTTCACTCAGTGAGGCCCAAGAGGTTTTCTTGTAGTGTCATGCCAAACCCAGCTCCACCTGCTATCCCTTACGGCACACTTCTCCTCTGGTGCCAGTTGGATTCACTCACTCGTCAGACCCAGAAGAACTGCCACTTCCAGGATATCTCTGAACAGACCAGCATCCACAGGGCTTCTTTCATCTTTAAAAGGCCATTGGGCACCCAGACATACACTGTCAGTCTGAAGTTTGTAATGATTTCCTGGGTCTACTTAAGACAAAATTTGCACTCTACTTTGCAGACAGGCACTTGGAGGTCCTGATGGATATGATGGTGCAGAGCAGGCATATTCCCTTCCCCCAGGACCAACAGAAGATGTATCAGACTCTGATAACCTGATCCAAGGTTGCCATCTCGGTCAACCTGGAGGAGTGCATGGCAGCCAAGGATGAAGGTCAATGATCTTCCCTGTTTGACCATATTGAGTGCTGCCATTACCTTCTGCTGCCGAGAAGTTGTTCCATCTCTCCTACTTCTCACTAAGGCTCATGCTCTGGCTGTCTCACTTTTACATTTATTACATTACACCATTACATCTTGCCACATTCTTGACCGCCTCAAGAATGTGTGGGCGGCACGGTGGCACAGTGGCTAGCACTGCTGCCTCACAGCGCCAGAGACCTGGGTTCAATTCCCGCCTCAGGCGACTGACTGTGTGGAGTTTGCACGTTCTCCCCGTGTCTGCGTGGGTTTCCTCCGGGTGCTCCAGTTTCCTCCCACAGTCCAAAGATGTGCAGGTCAGGTGAATTGGCTATGCTAAATTGCCCGTAGTGTTAGGTAAGGGGTAAATGTAGGGGTATGGGTGGGTTTCGCTTCGGCGGGTCGGTGTGGATTTGTTGGGCCGAAGGGCCTGTTTCCACACTGTAATGTAATTTAATCTAAATTAAACTCACTACCCAGCCTGACACAGGAAGGACTCCACATTCCTACTCACTCACTCAGAACACTTAAGCACCTTTCCCCTAGCAGCATTAGCAGACATGTCATCTATTTTCATCTCTCTCAATCCCTGTTTCTCTCTCACTCCAGGAGGAAACAGTCCACAATAGAGTCAAAAGAACCAAGATGGTTGTGGGCTATCCAGCATGAAGCTTGTAAACCCTATCAGGTGAGGATCTCAAGTCTGACAGCTCTATGCGGCCAATTGACTGGGCCTAGCCTCTGGATTGATGTTGAGCTGCTCTTGACTTACTGTACCAAGAGTCCCTGACAGAAGGCTCTCTCCCTTGACTTGACTGAGGATGGTTGACAGCCATAATAAGCACCTTGATTTTGTGACTGCATTAACAGCAAGACAAGACAGAAGAGGTTAGAGTGGTGCTGGAAAAGGACAGCAGGTCAGGCAGCATCCAAGGAACAGGAAAATCAATGTTTCAGGCAAAAGTCCTTCATCAGGAATGATGATTCATTCCTGATGAAGGGCTTTTGCCCGAAACATCGATTTTCCTGCTCCTCAGATTCTGCCTGACCTGCTGTGCTTTTCCAACACACTCTAATCTAGACACTGATTTCCAGCATCTGCATTCCTCACTTTTGTCTAGTCAGAAGAGATGTTAGCCTGGTAGCTTTTGCTGGGTTTGCAAAGGTCAAAAATAAAGTAGGCCATAAAAAAGCTGTGAGCACCCAGGCAGACTTAAGTGAGTGTGCACTAAGACAACAAACAAACACACTCCACCACCCCCCACCCCAGCTTCCCCATCCCCCCTCCCCCCACCCAACCCCGATGAGATGCAGCCTGGTCTGCTGTGAGAGCTCGGTATTTGTTCCTGCTTACAAAGTGTCCTTGCAGCAGCATTTCAATGTTTGTTGCTATACACCCCGAAGTGCAGTTTTAAAGTGCAGGAGTGCCCTGTAAGGTAATTCAAGATGGAGAGTTAGAAAAATATTGTGGCTGTAAGAGTTGCTCCTTTTTTTGAGGTATTTTAGGTGTTCGAGATGATTTCATCGAATTCCAGGTGCAGCAATTACATTTTTATATACTGTTGCATTGTTTTGGAACTTTGGGGGACAAAAGATTAAAACAATTGAAAAGGAGGAAGACAGACAAAGGCAGTCACCACATGGTCAGAGAAAGAAACCAATATTGCTGTCTGATACTGTAGTGAATTTTCACATTTATTGCCTTTGCTGTTTGAGTTCAAATATCTCTGTACATAGGAGTGCGTCTAGGAAAAATTCACAGCTGACCTTGGAGGAACCTGTGTGGGAGAGCTCACAGCACAGGGACAGATAAGTACAATGTTTTTAAGTGTAGCGTTGTTGTAAATCTACAATAGTGAGTAGACTGGGTTCTTTCTTGATTATATATTTTATTGTGATCTGTTTCCTGATTAAATTTTAGAAGCCATAAGTATTAAGTTAGCTTGGTTAAAAATCACACAACACCAGGTTATAGTCCAACAGGTTTAATTGGAAGCATACTAGTTTTTGGAGCAATCACCTGATGAAGGAGCGGCGCTCTGAAAGCTAGTGTACTTCCAATTAAACCTGTTGGACTATAACCTGGTGTTGTGTGATTTTTAACTTTGTACACCCCAGTCCAACACCGGCATCTCCAAATTAAGTTAGCTTGGAGCAGTGGTTTTTTAGAACAATAAGACAGTGCTATTTTCTGAGTCTGTAGATTGTGAAGAAGCAAAGATGGCCTTTACTGGACTGATATGCTCTTTGTGTTGGATGTGGGAGTTTAGGGAGAGTTTCCATATTGCTGATGATTATGTCTGCAGCAAGTGTCTTTGGTTGCGAATCCTATCATATCGCATAGATCGGTTGGAGTGGCAGTTAGAGCCAATGAGGAATTTACAGGAGCTAGTGGACATGATGGATGGCAGTTAGAGGGATGGAGAAAAGCTGCAGATGCATTCAGGTAGATGGGTTAACTCCAAGAAAGGTGGGGGGGGGGGGGGGGGGGCAGGCAGGTAATGCAGGAGTCTTCTGTGGCTATTCCCATTTCAAATAAGTATACTGTTTTGGAATATATAAGTGATGATGGACTCTCAGGGGAATGAAGCATGAACAGCCAAGTTTTTAGTAGTGAGACTGGGCCTAATGCAATGAGGAGAAAGTGAGGTCTGCAGATGCTGGAGATCAGAGCTGAAAATGTGTTGCTGGAACAGCGCAGCAGGTCAGGCAGCATCCAGGGAACAGGAGAATCGACGTTTCAGGCATAAGCCCTTCTTCAGGAACTAATGCAATGAGGGGTAAGTTGGGTTCCAAGCGATTGATTGTGATAGAGGACAGTCTAGTCAGAGGCAAAGACAACAGGCAGCAGCAACAAATCAGAATGGTGTGTTGCCTCCCTGGTTCCAGGATGAAGGATATCTCAAAGAGGGAGTAGAATTGTCCCAAAGGGGAGAGGAACAAGCAGGAGACCATTGTACACAATGGAACTAATGACATAGATAGGAAGGGTAAAGGATGAGATTCTGAAGGGAGAATACAGAAAATTAGGCATGAATTTAAAAAGGAAGTCCTCAAGGACAGTAATATCTTGATTACACCCAGTGCTTCAAGCTAGTGAGGGTAGGAGTATGAGGATAGAGCAGATGAATGCATAGCTGAGGAGTTGGGGTAGGGAAGAAGGGTTCACATTTTCGGGTTATTTGAATCTCATCTAAGGTAGAAGTGACCTGTACAAGAAGGATGGATTGCACCTGAATTGGAAGGGGACGAACATACTGGCAGGGAGAATTGCTAGAGCTACTCAGGAGGATTTAAACTCGTAAGGTGGTGGGGGGGGGGGGTTGCAGGGTTGCAGGGAAATACAGGGGAACCGCGATTATCTGAAAGAGATGGGCGGGCACTATTTTGTTCGGATAATCAATTAAATGCCTTTCCTCTGGGGCTCGGAGTTTTTAAAGTCTGCTCCCAATTCAGGAGACTAGCAGCAGCACACAGCGCGTGAGCGCCTGCCCCCTCTGTCCAACACCGCCCCCCCACCGCTCATGCCCCCAAGCCCGTCCAACCCCGTCCCCATCCCCGTCCCCTCCCTGGCCCCACCCCCAATCCCACCTCCACCCCCAAACCCCATCCAACACTGCTCTCGCTTCGAATGGTGTCCAACACCATCCCACCCCCCCACCCCGTCCACTCCCACCCCTTCTCCGGGGCTGCCGGATTGGACACCAACAACAAGACTGCTGTTGCTGCAGCTCCCTTTGTGGGGTGAGTCTCCAACTGGCCCACACACAGCCACACAAACATTTTACTGCAACTTTTTGACAGGTTCCACATTTGCCCTGTACAGGACAATGTTGGAGAGATTATCTGTGGGGTAGGGGTGTTTAGGGTATACTCCTCTGTGGAACTTCAGGGAAAGTGTGGGGATCGAGAGAGAGAGGTGGGAGGTCAGTCATTTGGAGATGGTGCCTATTTAATCACTGTAAACAAAAGACGAGATCACTGTTGGAAAACATCTTTGATGTAATGTTTCTATCAGGACCTCGAGATCTCCTTCGGATGATCCCATTATCGGATAATTGGTATTCAGATAATTGAGGTTCCCTGTAGTGAAGAAAGAGATCAATCTGAGACTGGTACAGTTGAGAACAAAGGAGAGTCAAACAGTCAGGGCAGGCAGAAACAA
Organism: Chiloscyllium plagiosum; assembly: GCF_037043375.1. Classification (NCBI taxonomy): domain Eukaryota; kingdom Metazoa; phylum Chordata; class Chondrichthyes; order Orectolobiformes; family Hemiscylliidae; genus Chiloscyllium; species Chiloscyllium plagiosum. The sequence goes on from NW_028270149.1 coordinate 64,962,081, forward strand.
AGCAGAGAACAAGGTAGGACTGATAAATTAAAATGCATTTACTTCAATGCAAGGAGCCTCAGAGAAAAGGCAGATGAATTCATGGCATGGTTAGGAACATGGGACTGAGATATCAGATCAATTGCAGAGACATGGCTCAGGAATAGACAGGACTGGCAGCTTAATGTTCCAAGATACAAATGCTACAGGAAGGATAGAAAGGGAGGCAAGAAAGGAGGGGGAGTGGCCTATTTGATAAGGGATAGCATTACTGCTGCATGTAGGGATGATGTTCCTGGGAATATATCTAAGGAAGTTATTTTGGTAGAACTGAGAAATAGGAAAGGGATGATCACCTTATTGGGATTGTATTATAGACCCTCCAATAGTCAGTGGGAAAGTGAGAAACAAATTTATGAGGAGATTTCAGTTATCTATAAGAATAATAGGTTATGGTAGAGGATTTTAACTTTCCAAACATTGCCTAGGACTGCCATACTGTTAAGGGTTTAAGTGGAGAGGAATTTGTTAAGTGTGTACAAGATTCAGTATGTGGATGTACCTACTAGAGAAGGTGCAAAACATGACCTACTCTTGGGAAATAAGGCAGGACAGGTGACAGAGGTGTCAGTGGAGGAGCATTTTGGGGCCAGCGACCATATTTCTATTAGTTTTAAAATAGTGATGGAAAAGGATAGACTGGATCAAAAAGTTGAAGTTCTAAATTGGAGGATTTTCAATTTTGACGGTATTAGGCAAGAACTTTCAAAAGATGATTGGAGGCAGATGTTCACAGGTAAAGTGACAGCTGGAAAAATGGGAAGCCTTCAAAAATGGGAAGCCTTCAAAAATGAGACAAAGTGAATCCAGAGACAGTGTGTTCCTGTTAGAGTGAAGGGGAAGGCTGGTCGGTGTAGGGAATACTAGATGACTACAGAAATTGAAGTTCTGGTTGAGGAAAAGAAGGCGGCATATGTCAGGTGTAGACAGCAGAGATTGAGTCAATCTTTAGAAGAGTATAAAGGCAGTAGGAGTATACTTAAGAGGGAAATCAGGAGGGCAAAAAGGGGACATGAGATAGCTTTGGCTAATAAAGTTAAGGAGAATGCAAAGAGTTTTTACAAATACATTAAGGACAAAAGGGCAACTAAGGAGAAAATAGGGTCCTTCAAAGATCTGCAAGGCGGCCTTTGTGTGGAACTACAGGAGGTGGGGGAGATACTAAACGAGTATTTTGCATCAGTGTTTACTGTGGAGAAGGACATGGAAAGATATAGAATATGGAGAAATAGATGGTAACATCTTGAAAAATGTCCATATTACAGAGGAGGAGGTGCAGGATGTCTTAAAATGCATTAAAGTAGATAAATCCCCAGGACCTGATCAGATATATCCTAGAACTCTGTGGGAAGTTAGGGAAGTGATTGCTTGGCCCCTTGCTGAGATATTTATATCATCAATAGTCACAGATGAGGTGCTGGAAGGTAGTAAGGAAAAGTCAGGGAACTATAGACTGGTGAGCCTGACATCCATGGTGGGCAAGTTATTGGAGAGAATCCTGAGTTACAGAATTTACATGTATTGGAAAGGCAAGGACTGATTAGGGATAGTCAACATGGTTTAGTGTGTGGGAAATCATGTGTCACAAACTTGATTGAGTTTTTTGAAGAAGTAACAAAGAGGATTGATGAGGGCAGAGCAGTAGACATGATCTATATGGACTTGGCTAAGGCATTCAACAAGGTTCCTCATGTTAGACTGGTAGCAAGGTTAGATCTCATGGTATACAGTTAGAACTAGCCATTTTGACACAGAACTGGCTGAAGGTAGAAGACAGAGATAGTGGTGAAGAGTTGCTTTTCAGACTGGAGGCCTGTGACTAGTGGAATACCACATGGATCGGTGCTAGATCCACTGCTTTTTGTCTTTGAGACAAATGATTTGGATGTGAGCATAGGAGCATACTTATTAAGTTTGCAGATGACACCAAAATTGGAGGTGTAGTGGACAGCGAAGAAGATTACCTCAGAGCACAATCGGACCTTGACCAGATGGGCTAATGGGCTGAGAAGTGGCAGATTGGGTTTAATTTAGATAAATATGAGGTGCTGCATTTTGGAAAGGCAAATCAGCATAGGACTTATACACTTAGTTGTAAGGTCCTTGGGAGAGTTGCTGGACAGAGACCTTCGAGTGCAATTTCATAGCTCCTTGAAAGTGGAGTCACAGGTCGATAGCACAGTGAAGGAGGTGTTTGGTATGTTTCCTTTATTGGACATAGCATTGAATATGGGAGATGGGGGGTCATGTTGCGGCTTTACAGGACATTGGTTCAGCCACTGTTGGAATATTGCGTGCAATTCTGGTCTCCTTCCTATCAGAAGGATGTTGTGAAACTTGAAAGCGTTCAGAAAAGATTTACAAGGATGTTGCAGGGTTGGATGATTTGAGCAATAAGGAGAGGTTGAATAGGCTGGGGCTGTTTTCCCTGGACCATCGGAGGCTGAGGGGTGACCTTTACAGAGGTTTATAAAATCATGGAGGGCATGGAGAGGGTGGGGGAGTCCAGAAACTATCCATTGCCCTCATATTTAATCTTCTCCCTCTTTATTTCTTCTTTTGTTGCCACCTCTTTGCAAGCTTCCCAATCCTCTGATTTCCCACTGCCCTTCACCACAGTATATCCTTTCTCTTTTATGCTATCCCTGACTTCCCCAATCAGCCATGGTTGCCTCATCCTCCCTGTACCATGCTTCTTTTTCCTCAGGATGAATCTCCGCTGTCTCCTGAAGTATCCCAGAAACTCCTGCCATTGCTGTTCCACTGTCTTTGCTGCTAGGCTCCACTCCCAGTCAATTCTACCCAGCACGTCTCTCATGCCTCTGTAGTTACCTTTATTCAACTGTAATACCGTTACCTCTGATTCTATCTACTTCCTCTCAAATTGCACAACACATTCAATCATATTATGATCACCGCCTCCTAAGGGTTCCTACACCTTAACCTCCCTTCTCAAGACAGCCTTATTGCACAACACTAAATCTAGTAATAGGAGAAGGTGAGGACTGCAGATGCTAGAGATCAGAGTCAAAATGTGTGGTGCTGGAAAAGCGCAGCTGGTCAGGCAGTATCCGAGGAGCAGGAGAATTGACATTTCAAGCATAAGTTCCTCATCAACACTAAATCTAGTGTTGTCTATTCCCAAGTAGGCTCCACCACAAGTTGCTCCAAAAAGCCATCTTCTAGAGAATCCACAAATTCCTTTTCTTGTAATCCACGACCAAACTGATTTTCCCCATACATCTGCATACTGAAATCCCTCATGATCACTGTAACTTTGGCTTTCCTACACATCTTTTCTATCTCGTGGTGTATCTTGTGCCCAGCTCCTGAATACTGTACGGAGTCCAACTACGAATTTTTTTTAGTTTTGCGGTTCCTCAATTCTACCCAGACGTATTCTATACCATCCCACCTACTTTGTTTCTTACTATTGATTTAATTTCATTTCTTACTAATAAGGCAACCCCATTACCTCTGCCTACCCGACTATCTTTTTGATAGGATGTATATCCTTGGATATTCAGCTCCCAGTCCTGATCTCCTTGCAGCAACGTCTCTGTGATGCCCACCACGTCATACATGCCAATTTCGAACTGCGCCACAAGCTCACTTACAATTATTCCTTTTCTGCGTGCATTCAGATATAACACCCTGAGTCCTGTAGGAACCATCCCTCTTCTCATTGTCAATCGTTTGGCCAATGTGTTTGAAGTTTGATTGCTACCCCTTTCCATATACTCTGTCTGTGCTGGAGATCTAATAATCTCTCCTGAGTTCTGTAGTCTTACCTCCTCCTTTAATTCAAGTTTTCTTATGTGATTGGAAAGGACACTGGTCTCAGCACAGTTCAGATGAAGATCGTCCCATCGGAATAAATCCCTTCTTCCCCAGTACTACTGCCAATGTCCCATGAATTTAAACCTATTTCTCCCACACCAATCTTTGAGCCACACATTTACCTTATGGCTCAGGTAATAATGCAGAGATTATTGGTCCTGCTTTTTGGTCCTGCTTTCTAAGTTAGCTCCCAGCTCTTCATACTCTCTTAGCAGAACCTCTGCCCAAGTTGTATCTATGTCGTTGGTACCTACGTGGACCATGATCACTGGATCTTTACCCTCCCACTCCAAGTTCCTCTGCAGCCCAGATAAGATATCTTGAACCTGGGCACCAGGCAGGTAACAGAACCTTCAGGACTCTCGATCCTGGTCACAAAGAACAGCATCAATGACCCTAACTATACTATCTCCAACTACAACAACATTTCTCTTCTCCTCCCCCCACTTGAATTGCTCCCTGTACCACAGTAATGTGGTCAGTCAGCTCATCTTCTCTGCAGGAAAAAAGTAAGGACTACAGATGCTGGAGATCAGAGTTGAGAGTGTGGTGCTGGGAAAGCACAGCAGGTCAGGCAGCATCTGAGGAGTAGCAGAATTGACATTTCAGGCATAAGCTCTTCATCCCCCCTGTAATCCCCATTCCTGTCCACACAGGGAGCAAAACTCTTGAACCTGTTGGACAAAAATAAGGGCTGAGGCTCCTCCAACTCTGCCTCCTGGATCCCTCTAGCTGCCTCACTCACAGCCACACCCTGCCGTTCCTGACCACTGACTGAATTATAGTTACTCTAAGGGGTGTGACTTAGTCCTGGCAAGCAGGGAAAGTGGCTGGGCAAGCTGCTTGTAGCATTGGGGTGGGTAACATTTCCCCTAATCCAGAGGGAAACCAAGATCCACAGAAAGCTTTAAACTGACCTCTTTGTCTGTGATTCCAATTCCTGTTTAATACAGTTACTGGATTCTTTATAGCCAGAGTTTTAGAAATACCTTCCAACACTTTGTGACATTTCAGCTGCTTTACCCAGCAAAAGGTCTGGTATATAAATTGTCTACCAAAACTTTGACATGTTCAATGATTTGTTAAATTGACTTTTAAGCTATTTTTATAATGATTTCATAAACGGTGCCCAATAATTCACATAAACTTGTGAAGGTAGAAACTTCAGGCTGTGCCCTGTAAGAGGCTACAATTGTGCCAGTTATGTTAATCTGATGCCAACATTATATAGTTTCTCGTGAGTTAAATATCTGTTGCATTGCAATTGCTATTCCAGCAGTTTATTTGCAGTTATATGCAGAAGTAATATTCAATTAATCTCGCAAAACAGAGAAGCTAATATAATATTAGCCCAACTTTCCACAAGGAATTTAATGCTAATCACGAGATAAACTGGCCATTTTATAAATTGTATAGGAATGGAATAGAGAGTAGAGAGGCTCAATTATCTTAGAAATATGCTTTACTTGAAAATAATACAACTGAGTTCCTACTGTGGCAACTATTTGACATAATTTCCGTTCTGGACTTGGTTCCAGTTCTCTTTCAAACCCTAAGTGATCAAGAAGCATTGTGTAATCAACCCTGGAGCTAATTATGGCAAAAATTAATGTGCATGACATTACAGATTGCCATAACTAATGATTAACTACGCGAAAATAGATGATTCATTTTAGCTGTGTTATTAAGTGCATGTGAACTTATTTAAACTGGATTAACAATTCAGCTTGTTGTGTTTACTTATAATGTTTTCTGTGCTTAGGATTTCATGTTGGGACAAGGAACCCCAGGAGTGATTAAATTCCTCAGCCCCATGAACAAGAAAGCTCACCAAACTAAGCACCAATTCTATACTAAAAAGCTGCCCAGCGAGTTTCCCATCCAAACCATTTACCTCCCCATGGAAGTCTCACTCTGCAAGAGGTTGCTGACCAGAGACTCTTAGGGCTGGCAAGCAACATTGGAGGCTCAGACTGTGGAGCCATGAAGAACTGCACTGGTGAGTGGATAAGGGGGTTTCATGAAACAGCTGTTGCAGACGAAGAGAGATCAGTTAAAGGCAAGGGCAGAGGGGTGGAAGGGCAGGGATTGCCCCCTGGATTGGGGTAAATATTATCCATCCCAATGCTACAAGCAGATTGCCCAGCTACTTCTCCCGTTGGCCAGGAAGGCTCTTCATCAGGCCCATATTAGGCCGAGGCTCTCAACTGGCCATTAGTTAACATTAATGAAGAGTGTTAACTGGTCGTGGGTCAAGGAGGTCACCTTTGAATCTTCTTACCCAGAACCCAGCTGCTGCAGTGGCGAGGAGAAGACCCCCACCCAACTATTTGCCTTTCCCACAACCTTCCTTACCTGCAAAAAAAACTCACAACAGGAATGGAATCCAGTGGAATGAAATCAGCTTCAACTGGATTCAAGTGCTATTGGAATGGCTGCATGAAAATAAAGTTGAAGATATTGATTTTTTTTTGTTTCAATTTTCTGCGCCCTCAGACCCCAAACCAGTCAGAAAAGATTCTGTACTGGACCCTTGCTGGCAGCACAGCATGGCACTCAGTGTTCATTTTTTGTTTCTATCAATTTTATTCTGAAGGCTTTTAGGACACAACCAATGGACCTGGATAGCTTGAGATCTCATGTTTCAACTGACTATCCTTTTGCAACATGCAATTCCAACATAAGTAAGAGGAGCGCAAAGCAGTTTTGTTGCACCATTGGGCAGAGCATGTATCATGCTCTTCAACATTGAATATAGAAAATGCTCCTCCAAGGAACTATTCCAGGCCATTCACACAGGAGTTTAGACCTTTGGTCAGCTGCTCATCCAAGGTCCTCTTCACCCATTCCCTCAGATCCTTGATGCTCAGCTTTGTTTAGGAGCCACAGAATGTTGTACCCTCCCAGCACTTGACTGTAGTTTAGCGACATTACACAAATGAAATATGGATGTGCAGCTGCAACCAAGGGCTATATTCAGAAAAAAATATTTCTGCAATCTGTAATTTGTGCTTGACAGCCCAACATTCTCTTTGTTATTTAGCTTTTGCCAGATACTGATCAAAAGTACAAAGATTATACAAGGTGGAATCCATAGCGAAACATTATCCAAAGTCAGATTCATAGCAGAAGGCAAGAGTTCAGTGACTTCATTGGCACAGACTTACAACTTTCATTAGTGCTGGATACATTGGATATTACTGGTTTACCACACTGGCATGTGTAGACATTGAATAGGATTTGCTTACTAATCTGAAACTACTCCCACAAAATTAATGAAATATAAATTTGGCAAATGCTATTGACGATGGGGTATCTATTTCAAGAGATTACTGCTTTGGCAGCAACATTGAAAATTAGGCTCAAAAGTAGTCCGCCCTGAAATGTAGTTATGCATCTTTAAGTAGGAATGTCTCCTTAAATTAGAAATGCAAGCATTTAAGAGCTACAGTCTCCAGACTTTTCAGAGCCTTACTCCCCCTCCCTAAATAGGTGAATACTCTACATGTTGAGCTCTTTATTTTAATCTGAGTGCAATAATTGCAGCGACAAAGGACAATTAATTTTAGTTGTGTTATTAATTGCATGGGAACAATCTTTAAATTTTAATTTCTAACTTTTTGGACAATAAGTGTATTAAAAATTCAATTTCAACTTAATTTCAACCTTCTTTATTCTCCTAGTTATTGGTGATCAGAGGTAATTTCAGCTTTTGGGTTTTCTACATGATTAGCTGAGCCTACAGCCTTTTTTATTCGGGCTTTTGCCCGAAACGTCGATTTCGAAGCTCCTTGGATGCTGCCTGAACTGCTGTGCTCTTCCAGCACCACTAATCCAGAATCTGGTTTCCAGCATCTGCAGTCATTGTATTTACCCTACAGAACAAAAGGCAAGCAGAGGTGTTATTAACAGGGGAGAGATATGGGATATTTTTCCTACCTTACTACTGATCACAATAAGATGCATTTTTTTGACTTTTTAAAAATTTAACCTATTTTTTCTCATCAACCTAAAATAGGTGGCATCATTGACAGTGAGAAAGGTACAGAGGTACCTCGATTATCTGAATACCAATTATCCGAAAATCAGGTTATCCAAAAGAAGTCCCGATCGAAACATTACATCAAAGACACGTTTGAAGTGGGGGGCGGTGTTGCATGGGATTGGGGCAGAGTGTAGGGTCGGATGAGGTTAGGGGTAGGGGCAGTGTTGGGCGGGGTTGGTGAGGGGGTGGGGTTGGATGGGTTGGGGCAGGGGCCGATGTTGGATGGGATTGGGGCAGGGGGAGGGGTTGGGGGTGAGCGTAGGGTTGGAGGCGGGGGGACAGGGTTGGGGGGTGGTGTTGGGCGGGGTTGGGAGTGGGGTTGTGGGCAGTGTTGGACGGGGTTGGGGGCGGGAGTGGTTTTGGAGGTGGGTGCGGGAAGTGGGGTTGGGGCCGGGGAGGCGGGTTTGGGGCCGGGGAGGGGGGGGGGGCAGGGGGGGGGGTCGGGGGGGGTCAGTCTTGGGGGCGAGGAGCGATTTTGGACAGTTTTGGGGGTGGAGGGGAGAGTTGAACGGGGTTGGGGGCGGGGGGGTTGGACAGGGTTGGGGTGGGCGGTTTTGGAGGTGGAGGCGGGAGGTGGGGTTGGGGCTGGGGGGGTGGGGCAGGGGAGGGGGTGGTGCTGGACAGGGTTGGGGGTCGGGCCTCATGCACTGCACACTACTGCAGTCTCCTGAATGATGAGCAGACTTTTAAAAACTCCAAGCCCCAGAGAAAAGGCATTTAATTGATTAAACGAATATGCCCGTCCATCTCGTTTGGATAATCAAGGTTCCCCTGTGATCAAAAATTACATTGATCAACTGGCACGACATTGATCAACTGGGGAAGTGGGCCAAGAAATGGGAAATGGAGTTTAATATAGATAAGTCTGAGATCTTGTATTTTGGAAAGTCAAATCAAGGTAGGAGTTTCATGGTGAATGGTAGGGCATTAAGATGTGTAATGGAACAGTGGGCTCTTGGAGTCCAGGTGCACAGTTCTCTGAAAGGGGAGCTACAGATTGACTGGGCAGTGAAGAAAGCTTTTGGCACACTGGTCTTCATCAGTCAGGGCACTGAGTACAGAAGTTGGGAAGTTACATTGCAATTGTATAGGACGTTGGTGAGGTTGACCTTGGAGTATTGTGTCCAATTTTGGTTACCTTGCTCTAGGAAGAATTTTATTAAATTGGAAAGAGTGGAGAAGACATTTACAAGGATGTCGCCAGGACTCAATGGTCTGAGTTATAGGGAGAGGATCGGTGCTGGGTCCTCTACTTTTTGTCATTTACACAAATGATTTGGATGCGAGCATAAGAGGTACAGTTAGTAAGTTTGCAGATGACACCAAAATTGGAGGTGTAGTGGCCAACGAAGAGGGTTACCTCAGATTACAACAGGATCTGGACCAGATGGGCCAATGGGCTGAGAAGTGGCAGATGGAGTTTAATTCAGATAAATGCAAGGTGCTGCATTTTGGGAAAGCAAATCTTAGCAGGACTTATATACTTAATGGTAAGGTCCTAGGGAGTGTTTCTGAACAAAGAGACCTTGGAGTGCAGGTTCATAGCTCCTTAAAAGTGGAGTCGCAGGTAGATAGGATAGTGAAAAAAGTGTTTGGTATGCTTTCTTTATTGGTCAGAGTATTGAGTACAGAGTTGGGAGTTCATGTTGCGGCTATACAGGACATTGGTTAGGCCACTGTTGGAATATTGCGTGCAATTCTCGTCTCCTTCCTATCGGAAAGATGTTGTGAAACTTGAAAGGGCTCAGAAAAGATTTACAAGGATGTTGCCAGAGTTGGAGGATTTGAGCTACAGGGAGAGGGTGAACAGGCTGGGGCTGTTTTCCCTGGAGCGCTGGAGGCTGAGGGGTAACCTTGTAGAGGTTTACAAAATTATGAGGGGCATGGAGAGGATAAATAGATAAAGTCTTTTCCCTGGGGTCGGGGAGGCCATAATTAGAGGACATATGTTTAGGGTGAGAGGGGAAAGATATAAAAGAGACCTAATGGGCAATGTTTTCGTGCAGAGGGTGGCACGTGTATGGAATGAGCTGCCAGAGGATGTGGTGGAGGCTGGTACAATTGCAACATTTGGATAGGTATATGAATAGGAAGGGTTGAGAGAGATTTGGGCCAGGTGCTGGCAGGTCGGACTAGGTTGGGTTGGGATATCTGGTCGGTATGGACAGGTTGGACCGAAGGGTCTGTTTCCATGCTGTACATCTCTATGACTCTATGACTCTATGAGAGGCTGGACAAACTAGGACTTTTTTCTTTAGAGTGTAGGAGACTGAGGGGGATTATCATTGAACTGTATAAGATCATAAGAGACATGAATAGGGTGAATGCATCTTTCCCAGGGTTGGGAATCAAGGACTAGAGGGCATCAGTTTAAGGTTAGCGGGGAAAGAATAAAAGGGAACCTGTGGGGCAACTTTTTTACACAGAAGGTGGCACTGCCAGTGGAAGTGGTTGAGGCAGGTACATTAAAAAGGCAATTGAACAAATACATGGATAGCAAAGACTTAGAAGGATATGGGCCAAGTGCAGGGAAATGGGGTTAGCGTTGATGGACATTTTGGTCAGCATGGACCTGTTTGGGCCAGAGGGCCTGTCGTTTTGCTGTAGGACTCTATGGCTCTATGAACCTGCTCCCCCTTGAGGGTTGTAACTTTTAAGGACCTAGAAAAGGCTTTCTTGCAAATTAAAATTTAAAGAGTAGGCTTTCCTTTTCACAAAAACAAACATGATATTGCAACAATCACTCCTTATTAACATACAGAAGAAAAGACAAACTAACCTCACTTCTCTGCCTATAGTGGATTTTCAGGCAGGATCCTATCTCGTTGGCTAAAATATACCTCCCTATGTCTTTCATATGATAAACTAACATTTTTTGATGGTCTTCGAACAAACAAATAATATATTTTGCATATCCAGTAATTTTCTGTCATAAGATCCCAGTGTTCAAATTGATGGATTGATGGCTAGGCAATCTGTTACACAAGAGAAGGTGATTATTATCTCACCAATGTTGCAATCATGAATAGTTTTCAAAATGTCTTTACTCCATCTTCATAGGGCCAGGAAGTCTTGAAACAGAGAACAGTAGTCCTCACTAACTGGGAAGGCCACTTGCATTTTAAGAAGCTTCCCAGAAATATACACTGACTCCAACTGTACAAAACTCACAGAAGAATTCAGATGACCCTCTTGACTCCATTTAGTTGAGGCAAATTGTCCAAATTCAATGTTTATTTATAAAGTAAGAACTTCCATTTTCTTCTTGTGCTAATGGGCATTATTCACAAGGGTGACAGCGGCAAGAAATGTGCCAAGAATTAGCTAGTGGCTGTTGTGTATGCTCTGTGTGGTTAACAAACATAGCATTAAGATGCATTCTGTCTATCTCTGCAGTTGTAATAATCACTGCTCATTTTTCACGGATCTTGTCATGGTGCTAAAATTAAAGAACAATGATTATTAACTTTTAATTAGTACACACTACCTATGGTGTGAAGTAATTAACTTGCCTTAGACAGCTGTAGAACTGTATACAGTAGACACTTATTTACCCCCTCAGATGAGAGTGTGCATTCAAATGATAAGCTTGCCAATAAATTATTTGAAAAAAAACCCTTATTTTAATGCCATTAATATTTAATTCCTCTCCATTGGATAGGTAATCGAAATTATTCAAATTTCTCTTTCAAACATCAGAAATAAGCATGGGTAACTTGCAAGATATAATACAGAGCACATTTAGATGCAAGTAACAAAGTAAAACCAAACATTGCTTGGCGTTATTTGCAGGCAAATAAATGACATGATTGTATGATTTTATTCTGCTCTTAGTATAGCTGTTGACATTTCTATTTAAATAGGGTTGATGTATCCATCAAAACAATTGGCAGTGGAATGCTCAGGGTTTAGCAATTTATGATGTCGCATAGACAAGAGAGTCGAGGCTACGGGGGCCAGACTGCAAGGTAGAGTTGAGATCACAACCAGATCAGCTTTGATCTTATCAACTGGAAAAGCAGATGAGAAATGCAGTCAGAACAGTATGTGGTCTCCCGGCTGCTTAAAGTTATGAGTATTACTGAGCAGCTGAAGAGCAATCTGAGGGAGACGGGTGAACCACTGCCAGTGGCTGTGGTCCATTTCAGTATGAGTTGTTCAACTGTTCGCAAATGTGTAGATAGTATATGTAGGTGGCAGGCATGACCTGAGTTTCACTTAAGCACACCTAAACAGGCATTTGGTAAAGAGGGGTTTTCTGTACGAGCTGCTTCTACACACTCTCCTCTTCCTCACTAACTGCTGTGCATGCCACAGTGTTTCATCCTGTTGTCTGGACATGGCAGAAGCTCTAGTGGGACTCCTGTTTTCACCATCAGGGGTTTGGCATGAAGTTGGTGCGGAGATTTAGAGACTGAGTGCTCCTGTTTCATTTTCTGAGGGGGCTGTTCTTCAATATTTGCACTTCAGCCTCATGATCCTGATCTTTGGATACCTGGTGCACAGCCGAATGTCCCAATCAGAGGATTTGCTCAGGGGTTAGCCTCTTGATCAGGCAAAGGTGGCCATAACCATATGGAGCAGTGGGCTTTGGAAAGGGTCAATACATCAGACAGTCTGCCACTCTTGTATGGTTCCGTCAGCATCTTGGTGCCTTTGTAGAGAGTGCTCATTTTTCAGGCCTCAGAACATCTCTGACCAGTAGGCAGTATTGCAGCTGGAATACATTGTCTCTGTGTACAGAAATATTTTTAGTGAAATTTTAAACTGACTTAGAATTTTTAATTTTTTTTCTTTCTTTTCTCCCCCCTTTTTACCCCCACACTACTGCCTAACTGCGGTAGTGTTTATTTTTCCCCAGACACACTGAGAGACACAAGGTGCACGAACCTTTATTCAAATTTCCACCACCAGGAAGATAGGAAAACACCCGAGTGGCCAGTGACAAGCAGTGCCCTTCACATCAAAGGGCAATGCTGTGTGATCAAACAGTGAAGGGGAGGGTAGGGACTAAATCAAAATAGAGTTGGAGGGGGAAATAGTGCACTCCACTCCCTGCAGCACCCACCTCTCCCTGAACAACTCCAGCGTGTTGGTGGACACCGCGTGCTTCTTTTCCAGAGACACTTTGAATTATTTTGAAACAGTACCCAATTTGAGGAAGTCCATCTTTTAATGTGGCTTAATTTGGTTAATTTAGCTCCACTGGTTATTTTCTAAGGTATAAAGGTACAGACAGCAAATTTGCTCTTGTAGTGGTGGTGCCCCTACCTTTGAACTTAAAGGTCCAGGTTCATATCTTGCCTTAGGATATGATTTCGAAGGAGGAGTACCATGTAGGCTAATTAAAAGATTTTAGGATCATGGAGCATAGTGGTAGTGTCTGAACTTTGGGGTCAGAAGGTCTGTATTCAAGTCTCACCTATGACAAAGGTACATGATAACATGTCTGAACAGAAGGCTTTCAGGTATGGGCTTCTGCTGCACATCTTCCATATCCTCAGCCTTACTATCTGTCCAAACACGTCATGGTGTTCCATCCTGCCATCTAGAGGTGGTCATGACCCCCAGTGGGAGTCTCTCCACGAGGGAGTCCTCCCCTACATTATCAGGACCTTGCTGTGGACACTGTACATGCAGCAACCTTGTGCAACAAGAGACTATAATGGCTCATAAACTCCCAGGCATCTTGTGTTTTTTGTACATTTGAAGAGTATGAATTCCATGTGTACACAGTTAGCGTGACATCACAGCCACTCTTCCATTTGAGGAGGCTGGTGCATTCTTTTGCTTGAACTTCAACCCCACACTCCTGACTTTAGGCTATGCAATGTGGGGTCAGAGGGCTGTCAGAAGAACTCTTTGGTGGGGACCTGCAGCATACCACGGCAAAGGTTCTTAGTCCCAACAGCCTGCCTCTCCTCTATGGTCATGTCTAGACTCAGGCTTCCTTAGAATGGAACATGCAGTGCCCACTGAAATGCTTATGGCTTTTTGCAACTAAAGAACACCAGAGTTGGGGGTGGGGCTGGGAATACATTAGTTCAACTGATTTAAGCACTTTAATTTGTAACTTTCCCTTCAAGTGTCTATCGTTGTCAGACTGCTCTGTTAAGATATTGTCACTTTTAATTTGTTAAAACTTGGTATAATTTGGTTCATTTAGGTTAATGATGATCAAAAGATCTTAAAGTCAGGGAACACTTAGGAAGCAGTGATCATAATATGGTAGAGTTCAGTCTGCAGTTTGAAAGAGAGAAGGCAAAATCGGATGTAATGATGTTACAGTTAAATAAAGGTAATTACGAGGGCATGAGAGAGGAACTGACGAAAATCGACTGGAAGCAGAGCCTAGCAGGGAAGACAGTAGAGCAAAAATGGCAGGAGTTTGTGGGTATAATTGAGGACGCTGTACAGAGGTTCATCCCCAAGAAAAGAAAGATTATCCGGGGAGGGATTAGACAGCCATGGCTGACAAAGGAAGTCAGGAACGGAATCGACGTTTCGGGCATAAGCCCTTCTTCAGGAATGAGGAAAGTTTGACCAGCAGGCTAAGATAAAAGGTAGGGAGGAGGGACTTGGGGGAGGGGCGTCGGAAATGTGATAGGTGGAAAGAGGTCAAGGTGAGGGTGATAGGTCAGACTGGGGTGGGGGCGGAGAGGTCGGGAAGAAGATCTCAGGTTAGGAAGGCGGTGCTGAATTTGATGGATTTGACTGAGACAGGGTGGGGGGAGGGGAAATGAGGAAACTGGTGAAATCCGAGTTCATCCCTTGTGGTTGGAGGGTTCCTAGCCGGAAGATGAGGCGTTCTTCCTCCAACTGTCGTTTTGTTGTGGTCTGACGATGGAGGAGTCCAAAGACCTGCATATCCTTGGTGGAGTGGGAGGGGGAATTGAAATGTTGAGCTACAGGGTGGTTGGGTTGGTTGGTCCGGGTGTCCCAGAGGTGTTCTCTGAAACGCTCCACAAGTAGCCGGCCTGTCTCCCCAATATAGAGGAGGCCACATCGGGTGCAGAGGATGCAATAGATGATATGTGTGGAGGTGCAGGTGAATCTGTGGCGGATATGGAAGTTTCCTTTGGGGCCTTGGAGGGAGGTGAGGGGGGAGGTGTGGGCGCAAGTCTTGCACCTCCTGCGGTTGCAGGGGAAGGTGCCGGGAGTGGAGGTTGGGTTGGTGGGGGGTGTGGATCTGACGAGGGAGTCACGGAGGGAGTGGTCTTTACGGAATGCTGATAGGGGAGGGGAGGGAAATATATCCTTGGTGGTGGGGTCCGTTTGGAGGTAGCGGAAATGACGGCGGATGATGCGCTGTACATGGAGATTGGTGGGGTGGTAGGTGAGGACCAGTGGGGTTCTGTCCTGGTGGCGGTTGGAGGGGCGGGGTTCAAGGGCGGAGGAGCGGGAAGTGGAAGAGATGCGGTGGAGGGCATCGTCGACCACGTCGGGGGGGAAATTGCGGTCCTTGAAGAAGGAGGCCATCTGGGTTGTGCGTTTTTGGAACTGGTCCTCCTGGGAGCAGATGCGGCGGAGTCGAAGGAATTGGGAGAATCTATATTGGGGAGACAGGCCGGCTACTTGCGGAGCGTTTCAGAGAACACCTCTGGGACACCCGGACCAACCAACCCAACCACCCTGTAGCTCAACATTTCAATTCCCCCTCCCACTCCACCAAGGATATGCAGGTCTTTGGACTCCTCCATCGTCAGACCACAACAAAACGACGGTTGGAGGAAGAACGCCTCATCTTCCGGCTAGGAACCCTCCAACCACAAGGGATGAACTCGGATTTCACCAGTTTCCTCATTTCCCCTCCCCCCACCTTGTCTCAGTCAAATCCATCAAATTCAGCACCGCCTTCCTAACCTGAGATCTTCTTCCCGACCTCTCCGCCCCCACCCCAGTCTGACCTATCACCCTCACCTTGACCTCTTTCCACCTATCACATTTCCGACGCCCCTCCCCCAAGTCCCTCCTCCCTACCTTTTATCTTAGCCTGCTGGACAAACTTTCCTCATTCCTGAAGAAGGGCTTATGCCCGAAACGTCGATTCTCCTGTTCCCTGGATGCTGCCTGACCTGCTGCGCTTTTCCAGCAACACATTTCCAGCTCTGATCTCCAGCATCTGCAGACCTCACTTTCTCCTCAAAGGAAGTCAGGAAATCTATCAAAGAAAAGGAGAGATCCTATAAAGTGGCCAAGGACACTGGGAAATCAGAAGATTGGGAAGGCTAAAAAAAAAAGATAACAAAGAGAGAAATAAGGAAGGAGAGGATCAAATATGAAGGTAGGCTAGCCAGTAATATTAGAAATGATAGTAAAAGTTTCTTTCAATACATAAGAAACAAACGACAGGAAAAAGTAGACATTAGGCCACTTCAAACTGATGCTGGAAGCCTAGTGATGGGAGATAAAGAAATGGCTGGAGAACTTAATAAGTACTTTGCGTCAGTCTTCACAGTGGAAGACATGAGTAATATCCCAACAATTAAAGGGAGTCGGGGGCTGAGTTGAGTATGGTTGCCATTACAAAAGAGATAGTGCTAGAAAAGCTAAAAGGTCTTAAAATTGATAAATCTCCTGGCCCCGATGGGCTACACCCTAGAGTTCTGAGGGAGGTGGCTGAGGAAATAGCAGAGGCGTTGGTTGAGATCTTTCAAAAGTCATTGGAGTCAGGGAAAGTCCCGGATGTTTGGAAGATCACTGTTGTAACCTCGTTGTTCAAGAAAGGATCAAGACAAAAGATGAAAAATTATAGGCCAATTAGCCTAACCTCAGTTGTTGGTAAAATTCTAGAATCCATCGTTAAGGATGAGGTTTCTAAGTTCTTGGAAGAGCAGGGTCGGATTAGAACAAGCCAACATGGATTTAGTAAGGGGAGGTCGTGCCTGACAAACCTGTTAGAATTCTTTGAAGAGGTGACAAGTAGGTTAGACCGGGGAAACCCAGTGGATGTGGTCTATCTAGACTTCCAAAAGGCCTTTGATAAGGTGCCACACGGGAGGCTGCTGAGCAAGGTGAGGGCCCATGGTGTTCGAGGTGCGCTACTGGCATGGATTGAGGATTGGCTGTCTGATAGAAGGCTGAGAGTTTGGATAAAAGTTTCTTTTTCGGAATGGCAGCCAGTGACAAGCGGTATCCCATAGGGTTCAGTGTTGGGGCTGCAGCTGTTCACGCTATATATTAATGATCTGGATGAAGGGACTGGGGGCATTCTAGCGAAGTTTGCCGATGATACGAAGTTAGGTGGACAGGCAGGTAGTACTGAGGAAGTGGGGAGGCTGCAGAAGGATCTAGACAGTTGGGAGAGTGGTCCAGGAAATGGCTGATGAAATTCAAAGTGAGCAAATGTGAGGTCTCGCACTGTGGAAAAAAGAATACAAGCATGGATTACTTTCTAAATGGTTAGAAAATTCATAGAGCCAAAGTACAAAGGGATCTGGGAGTGCTAGTCGATGATTGCCGCGGAGTGCAGTGGAGGCCGGGACGCTAAATGGCTTCAAGGCCAAGATTGATAAATTCTTGATGTCACAAGGAATTAAGGGCTCCGGGGAGAATGCTGGTAAGTGGAGTTGAAATGCCCATTAGCCATGATTAAATGGCGGAGTGGACTCAATGGGCTGAATGGCCTTACTTCCACTCCTATTTCTTATGCTCTTAAAGTGCACAAAGATACATATTGAAATTATGGTATGGTTGATTTAGGAACTAAATGCTTGCAATATTTAATACTTCAATAAAAGCAAGCCTCAGTAAAAAAAATGGCTCCAGTAGGTAGATTGAAGCACTGCAAATATATCACCTCTGTTCAAGAAAGAAGAGATAGAAAGCAAGATTGCATTGGTGATTTAGCTTATTGGGAGCATTTTGAATGCATTACTAAAGTGGCGATAGCAGGATATTTGGAAAACCAAAATACAGTCAAGCAGGGTGATACAATTTCATGAAAGGGAAGTCATATTTATATCAGTGAAATAAAAAGCAAGGTTGATTATAGCTAATATGTAGATGTATCGGTTTGGATTTCCAAAAGGCATTCAATAAATTTCCTTTTACATAATTCTAAACAATTTCGTGATATATGGCATTGAGGGTAATGTATTTGCAAGGGTAGAGGATGGACTAACTAACAGATAAATGGGCTATTTTCAGATTGGTAAACTGGAACTAGAGACGGCTCCAGTATTTGTGATCTATGCTATCAAGACATACAGCTATCATAGTGCAGACTGTAATGTAAATCTTTTTCTGATGTGAGTTAGGATGCAATTCTGGAAGCTTTTTCATTTAAAGCCATTGTCATCATCACCATCATAGCTTTCTGGTTAGGCCATAGATAGAAACCAAGAGTTCTTTGATTTCATTGTATGGGCATTCCCTGGCATTTCCGCACTGATTGCAGAAGGGAAATGAAACATAAATCAAGAGTATAATTAAAGGCTGGGATAGTAATACAGTCAAGATTAAAATGGTGCTGGAAAAGCACAGTAGTTCAGGCAGCATCCGAGGAGCAGGAAAATCAACGTTTTGGACAAAAGCCCTTCATTAGGAATTCATGATGAAGGGCTTTTGCCTGAAACATCAATTTTCCTGCTCCTCAGATGCTGCCTGACCAGCTGTGCTTTTCCAGCACCACTCTAATCTTGACTCTAATCTCCAGCATCTGCAGTACCCACATCTGCCCTGGGATAGTAATACAGCAGAGAGAAAGAGAAAGAGAGAGAGAGAGCGAGAGAGTGAGAAATTAATTTATGAAATGGATTCTAGAGAAATTTCTAAATTATGATAATTCTCACCTAACAAGAAGGAAGCTTGATGGATCTTGTTCTGGGAAACAAGACAGGTCAGATGTCAGTGAAAGAACAATTAAGGAACAGTGCTCATAATATCTAAAGTTTAGTTTAGCCAACAAAAAGAGCAAAAGGAAATCACAATTTCAGTGTGTTTAGAATGGATTCCTCCCCAGGTAAATTGGCAAAGAGTTCTGAGGAAGGATTAGTGACCTGAAAAGCTTTCTCTGATTTCTCTCCATAGATGCTGCCAGATCTGCTGATCTTTTCCAGCAATTTCTGGGTTTTTTTCTGATTTATAGCATCCACAGTTCTTTCAGTTTTATTTAAAATTGGCAAAGACTTGTAATGCACAACCTTAACAAAACAATGGTCTGCCTTTATGAGTAGATAGTGCAGCCAAGGTACATTTGCAAAGGTAGCAGAAAACAATCCACAACTCCCTCAATGCCTAAAGGGTTACTGATTAAAATGAAATACTAAAAGAGCACTTGTGAATAGTGTAAGACAGTACAAATGAAAAGCAAACTGAAAATAGCAAGTTCAGGTCAAAGTGAATAAAGGTAGGAATACAAAGGTGAAATATGATAAATTACTGGAACTAATGAAAAATGAATTCAAAAGACTTTACAGATAAAAAAATCGGCAAAGTGTAATAAAGGAGGTATGGAGCTGATCAGAGATCAAAATGCAAACTTTTGTACAGAGGAAAAGGCTAGAATGAGGCACAGAATGGCTTTTCTGCATCTGTCTTTATGGAGGAGGAAAATGTTAGCAAAGGAAATTGTGATTTCCTTTTGCTCTTTTTGTTGGCTAAGCTAAACTTTAGAAAGAGATGATAATTGAGACATTGGAAGGACTGGAAATTGATAGAAAAGAGGGTTTAGAAAGCCGAGCTGTACATAAAATTGTTAAATCACTATCAGATATGTCCAAAAATACAAAGCAAAGCAAGAGTGTAAATTGTGGTTGCATTAGCAGTAATCTTCCAATCCTCCTTTGATACAGGAGTCATGGAGAGAATTAGATAATTGAAAATGTTAGATCTTTATTCAGGAAGATAAAGGTGTTAAGGACAAACCCAGCAATCACAAACCAATTAGTCTGTACTTGGACATTGGAAATCTTTTACAAATAATAATCTTGGACAAAATTAACAGTTTCTTGGAAAGCATGGATTTATTAAGGACAGACAAATT
Source organism: Chiloscyllium plagiosum (assembly GCF_037043375.1). NCBI lineage: Eukaryota > Metazoa > Chordata > Chondrichthyes > Orectolobiformes > Hemiscylliidae > Chiloscyllium > Chiloscyllium plagiosum. The sequence goes on from NW_028270149.1 coordinate 64,981,991, forward strand.
TTTGAACATTTGAACAGAGGGGAGGTGGTGACCTTATGGTATTATCACTAGACTGTTAATCCAGAGATTCAGGTTATGTTCCGGGGACCCGGCTTCGAATCCTGCCACACAGGAAATAAAAGAAATAGAATTAAGTGTCTAATAATGACCATGAAACTGTTGTTGGAAAAAAAAATTCATCTGGCTCTCTAATGCCCTTTAGAGCAGGAAATTGCCATCCTTACCTCGTCTAAACCACTATGTGACTGTTCTCTGGGCAATTCGGGATGAGCAATAAATGCTGGTTCTAACCAGCAACACCCTCATCCTGCAAATGCATTAAAAAAACGTTCATCAGGTTGCAGAGATGGTTGATGAGTGTAATGCAGTTGATTGTGGAAGAGATGAAGTTAAAAATCTCACAACACCAGGATATAGCCCAACAGATTTATTTGGAAGCACTAGCTTTTGGAATGCCACTCCTTCATCAGGTGGATGTGGAGGTTAAGATTATGCTCATGGAATTTACAGCCAAAGGAGTAGAGCGTCATGGAGATGTGATACAGTCCAACACCAGCATCTCCAAGTTCTGGAATAGATGAACTTCTAAAAGGCATTTAATAAAGTGTAATATATTATTGTCAGCAAAATCAAAGTCCATGGAATGAAAGAGAAATTGGCAGCATGGATACAAGTTTTTCAAAGTGACAGAATATAAAGAGAACAAGTGTACAATTACTCTTTGGACTTGAGCTTCTTTGGCATCAGTACTATTTTTTGGCACTATTTTTCTTGATCTAGTTAATTAGCTTCAGTTAGGTGTACAAGAGACAATTTCAAAATTTGCAGGTGACACAACATGTAGAAGCATTGTGAACTGTAAGGACGATAATGATATCCCTCAAGGAGACATGCACAGATTGGAGAAAGGTTGGACCTTTCATTTAATTTAAAGAAATGTCAAGTGATATATTTACTAAGAAGAATATATTAAAAAAATATAAAATAGAGGAGACAAAATCCAATACTGGTTCAGGATCAGAGCATCACTGATTGTTAAAGTTGACAGAACAGATAGAGAAAGTGATTAATAAGGAATACAGACTGCTGAGTTTCATAAATAATAGCACACAAAACCTGTTTGATATCAACAAATGATGTTTGAATCTACCAGCTGCCAACAGCAAGGCATTATTTAAAAATAAACTAATTCTGCATTCCAGTGAATGCAGCTTGCCTGCAAAGATGAGTACTCAATTGTATGACCATACTATCCAGATTCCAATAGATAAATTATTGGACATAACCACTTGGACAAATGGCACCTTGTCTGAGAGAAAGAGATAACCAGATACAATCTAATCAGGCTACAATGGGATTACACTGACAATAACTTATTTGAATCCCTGGGCAGTGCCATGTGACAAACTAACCTACTGTGTATTTCATTATTCTGCATTATCTGCAGAATTGGTAAGCAGCTAAAACACTCAAAAGGCACAAAAATGTGGGAGGGCTTCCCTGACACTCTCTCTCTCTCTTCCTCTCACAGATAACTCTCTCTCCACTTAATATACAAGCTTTTGAACCATGTTTGTTGATTGTTACTAATACTACTCTAGCAGACAGAGCTTCTTATATTAATCTCTTCTGTTTTCAGGAGCAACATCAGGGCCACAGAATTCAGCCTGAAATTCAGTCAGCTCACTAACCTTGATGAATTGTGCACTTCCTTAAATTTTATTGGACTCTAACTTGCTTTATCTGTCCTTCTCAACTTTCTAATCAATTTGTATGTCAGCAAATCTTGGGTGTGTGAGTGCTTTGTGTGCATGTTAGTTGGTATAAATTTTAGTCATTTACTTAAGCCGAGTTGAGTATCACAAAAAATTAAGGCAGACTCTATTGTTTCTTTCCAATGGACTTTGGACAACTCACTAAAAAATGCAGGGGTACAAAGACAAGGCAGGAGAGTGGTACTGAGTTGTTCTTTCAGAGACCCAATACAGACATGAAAGGTTGAAAGAAAAAGCAAAAAAACTGCAGATGTTGTAAATCAGAAACACAAGCAGAAAGTAGTGGAAAAACTCGGCAGGTTTGGTATCATCTGTGGAGAGAAATCAGAGTTAACGTTTCCAGTCAAGTGACCCTTCCTGAGGATAGTTCTGAGGAAAGGTCATTTGATCTGAAATGTTAACATTGATTTCTCTCCCATGAAAGGTCTCTTTTTGTGATGTAATTGTTCAATGGTTTTACTATTTTAAAAAAAGATCAACGTCTACATAATAAGAACATAAAATTTGTTGGACCATGTTTTCTGTCAACAGTGCTTGCAGTAAACAACATCAAGTTCAGTGCTCATTCCTCTTGCTCTGAAAGCTTCTTCTGTTCATGGGAAGTCAGAAATTTAATTCTCTCTCATAATAGTGGGTGAATAATGCAAGCTGACATAAAATTGAGAGCTTCCACAATTTGTTCACATGTACAATCAGGTTGACACAGGAAGCATAAAGGAAGCATTATCTAGTTCCATTCACCAAAATGAAGAAAACTTTACAAACCGCAAAACTACTGAATTGTATGGTAGTGACATCTCAAGCAAAGCCGTGACCTATGAAATTCTTGGTCGATGATCAGGAAGACGAATAATTGGATTGTGGTTAATGGAAGTTTTAGTGTATTAAAGTACTTTCACTAGGCCTGCTCAGATAACTCTTGTCTAAGAATTTTCTGAGTCGAGCTGAGAATAAAGCCATTTTATTTGAGCGGTAATGAAAATGGCAACATTCTATCCCTGAAGAAACCCCTAGATTTGATGAAATCTTTCTGATTTAAACTGTTTGAGAAACTTTAATATATGTAATTTCTGCCAAATTTTAAAGATATGAAAACAAAGTACAGGAAAGGACCAGCTGAATGATTACCTTTTCCTCATAAGTTCTTGGTGTAATTTTAGCACAAAGTGACCAAGTGTATCAATCTTCCACATCCAATTTCTGGACTAAGGTAAACATTCAAACTCAATGGGAGTGATTTATTTCAGATAACTTTGGCATCAACTCTCTTCTAAGGAATCCAACAGAATCTGAAACTGAAACGTCAGTTCAGCGTGTGTTCTGTGCTGTAGACATAACCTAGGAAAGGTATGCTGACAGCTTGCACAAGGATCAATCAGAGGACCACTGAGTTAGCACTTATATTGCTTGGAACAGGAGGATCTTGCAGGCAGTGGCAGTGGTTCTACCTCTAGACTGGACATTCTGGTTCAAGTCCCACCTACACAGGGCGGTGTATCATAACTTGGTTCAACAAGTTAATTCTTTTTTGAGAAAGGTAGCCATTGTGGAAGCTGCGTGTCATTTAGGTAACAAATACTTGAAGAAATTCCCTTTATTGATAATTCAGTTAGTCATTAGTTTGACCAACAAAGAGAAAGTCAAAATTTGCGAAAAGGAACAAATTACAGACGTATCAATGGGGTAAAGGATCAAGTGACCCTTCACTGGGGTTTATCAATCTATAAGGTTGTTGTTGGGGTTGAAAGCGTTGAATAGTTATTTCTGATAATGTTAATAAGACTATTTCAACCATAGAGTACTGTAAAATAGCTTGGTTTCTTCCTTTTGTGTTTATTAAACTTCATTGTTCTTTTGTTGAAAGTACAATGGCAGGCTTTTGGCAATGTGTTTACAACATAAGAACTAGGAGCAGGAGTAGCCTATCTGACCCTTCAAGCCTGCTCCACCACTCAATAAGATCATGGCTAATCTTTTGGTGGACTCAGCTCCACTTACCTACATTTTCACCATACTCCATAATTCCTTTATTTTTCAAAACAGTATCAACCTTGCTTTTAAATCGATTACTGAAGTAGCGTAAACTACTTTCTGAGCAAGGAATTCCATAGATTAACACTCCTGAGTGAAGAAGTTCCTTCTCAGTTCAGTTCTAAACCTGCTTCCTCTAACCTTGAGCCCATGCCCTCTTGACCAAGTCTCACCCACTGGTGGAAACATTCTATCTATTTCAATTTATTGATTCCCTTCATAATTTTATACATTTCTAGAAGATCCCCCCTTGTTCTTCTGAATTCCAATGAATATAATCCTAGTCTACTCAGCATCTCCTCATAAGCCAACCCCCTCAACTCCAGAATCAACCTCCTCTGCACCCCCTCCAGTGCCAATACATCCTTTCTCAAGTAAGGAGATTAAAACTGCATACAGTACTCCAGGTGTGGCCTCACCAACAGCTTGTACAACTATAACATTACCTCTCTGCTTTTAAACTCAACTCCTTTAGCAATGAAGGACAAAATTATATTTGCCTTCCTAAGTACTTGTTGTACTTGCAGTCCAACCTTCTGCGATTCATGCACAAGGCCACCAAGGTCCCTCTGAAAATCAGCATGCTGCAACTTTCTACCATTCAAATAATAATCAATTTTGCTGTTACTCCTACGAAAATGGATGACTTCACATTTACTAACATTGTATTCCATCTGCCAGACCTTTGCCCACTCACTCAATGTATCTATGTTCCTCTGCAAAGTTTCACAGTCCTGTACACACCTTGCTCTGCCACTCATCTTAGTGTCATCGGCAAATTTTGACACCATATTCGTGGTCCCCAACTCCAAATCATCTATATAAATTGTAAATAATTGTGGTCTCAACATTGATCCCTGAGGCACGCCACTAATCACCGATTGCCAGCAAGAATAGCACAAAATTTATCCCATTCTTTGCTTCCTGTCAGTCATCCAATCCTCTATCCATGCTAATACTCTACCCCGAACACCATGCATCCTTATCTTACGCAACAGCTTCATGTGTAGCACCTTATCAAAGGCCTTTTGGAAACCTAGGTACACCACATCCACTGGGTCCCTGTTGTCCACCTTGCTTGAAATGTCTTCATAGAATTCCAAAAGAATTTGTGAAGGGTGACCTGCCCTTCATGAACCCTTGCTGCGTTTCTGCAATGGAACAATTTCTTTTGAGATGCCCTGCTATTTTTTCCTTGATAATAGATTCAAGCAACTTCCCCACTATAGAGGTTAAGCCCACTGGTCTATAATTCCTTATTTTTTGTCTACTTCCCTTCCGTGGGCGGCACGGTGGCACAGTGGGTGGGCGGCACGGTGGCACAGTGGGTGGGCGGCACGGTGGCACAGTGGGTGGGCGGCACGGTGGCACAGTGGGTGGGCGGCACGGTGGCACAGTGGTGGGCGGCACGGTGGCACAGTGGTTAGTACTGCTGCCTCACAGCGCCAGAGACCCGGGTTCAATTCCCGCCTCAGGCGACTGACTGTGTGGAGTTTGCACGTTCTCCCCGTGTCTGCGTGGGTTTCCTCCGGGTGCTCCGGTTTCCTCCCACCATCCAAAAGATGTGCAGGGTCAGGTGAATTGGCCATACTAAATTGCCTGTAGTGTTAGGTAAGGGGTAAATGTAGGGGTATGGGTGGGTTTCGCTTCGGCGGGTCGGTGTGGACTTGTTGGGCCGAAGGGCCTGTTTCCACACTGTAATCTAATCTAATCTAATCTAAACAGTGAAGTTACATATGCTATTTTGCAATCTGCTGGGATTGCTCCAGAGTTCAGCAAACTTTGGAAACTTTCTGCCAGTTCACCTACTATTTGTCCCATCATCTCTTTTAGAATACTGGAGTGTATTCCATCAGGGCCAGGAGACTTATCTATCCTTAGCCCCATTTGCTTACCCATCACTAGCTCCTCCGTAATAATAATTGTTTCCAGGTCCTCACCTACCTTCGTCTCTTCATCACTTACTGGCATGTTATTAGTACCCTCCACTGTGAAGACCAGTGCAAAGTATCTGTTCAATGCCTCAGCCATTTCATCATATTCAGCCACTCTTCTTTGTTTTATATATTTATAGAAAATTTTGCTATCTGTCGTTATATTCTGTGCTAGTATTTTTCTCATACTCTATCTTATTTTTCTTTATAGCTTTTTTTGCGGCTTTCTGTTGACCTTTAAAGTTTTCCCAATCTTCTAGATTCCTGCTGTTTTTGCCCACTTTGTATATCTTCTTTTTCATTTTGAGAGCCTGCCTTATTTCCTTAGACACCCATGGCAGATTACCTCTCCTCTTACAGTCCTTCCTTCTCAGTGGACTATACTTTTGCTGACCTCTTAGAAAAATCTTGTCAACTGTTGCACCATAAAGTCTGTTTGCAGTCTACTTTAGCCAGGTCATAGAGTCATAGAGATGTACAGTCCATGCCAGTCCAACCCATCCATGCTGACCAGATATCCCAACCCAATCTAGTCCCACCTGTCAGTATCTGGCCCATAACCCTGCAAATGCTTCCTATTCATATACCCATCCAAACGCCTTTTAAATGTTGCAATTGTACCAGCTTCCACCACTTCCTCCGGCAGCTCATTCAATATACGTATCACCCTCTGTGTGAAAAAGTTGCCCATACGGTCTCTTTTATATCTTTCCCCTCTCATCATAAACCTATGCCCTCTAGTTCTTGACTCCCCAACTCCAGGGAAAAGACTTTGTCTATATACCCTATCCAAAAACACCTAAAAGGTCACCCCTCATCTTCTGATGCTCCAGGGAAAACAGCTCCAGCCTGTTCAGCCTCTCCCTATAGCTCAAATCCTCCAATCCTGGCAACATCCATGTAAATCTTTTCCGAACACTTTCAAGTTTCACAACATCTTTCTGATAGGAAGGAGACCAGAATTGCATGCAATATTCCAACAGTAGCCTAACCAATGTCCTGTGCAGTCATAACATGACCTCCCAACTCTGTACTCAATACTCTGACCAATAAAAGAAAGCATACCAAACGTCTTCTTCACTATCCTAACTGCGACTCCACTTTCAAAGAGCTATGAACCTGCACTCCAAGGTCTCTTTGTTCAGCAACACTCTCTTGGGCCTTACCATTAAGTGTATATGTCCTGCTAAGATTTGCTTTCCCAAAATGCAGCACCTCGCATTTATCTGAATTAAACTCCATCTGCCACGTCTCTGCCCATTGGCCCATCTGATCAAGATCTTGTTGTAATCTGAGGTAACCCTCTTCGCTGTCCACTACACCTCCAATTTTGGTGTCATCTGCAAACGTACTAACTGTACCTCCTATGCTCGCATCCAAATCATTTATGTAATTCCCTCATTCTATCATAGACCCCTTATTCAAGCATAGGACCCTGGTATTGGATTTTATCTTCACACTCTCCAGCTGTATTTTAAATTCAACCAGACTGTGATCACTCCTTCCAAGGGGATCTCTAACTATGCCATCATTAACTATTCCTATCTCATTACACAGGACCAGATCTAGGATAGCTTGCTCCCTCACCAATCCATTACATCCTGCTCAAGAAAACTATCATGGATACACTCAACAAACTCCTCCTCAAGACTACCCTGACCTGGCTGGTTCGACCAATCCATATGCAGATTAAAATCCCCCATAATAATGGCTGTACCAGTTTTACAGGCATTAGTTATTTCCTTGTTTATTGCTTGTCCCAATGTGATGTTATTATTTGGTGGCCTATAGATTACACCTATCAGTGACTTTTTCTTCCTGGAATTCCTAATTTCTACCCAAATGGATCCAACCTCATGCTCCATAGGACCTATATTCATCTAGCAGCACCACCTTGATGTCGTCCTTGAATATCAGAGCTGGACCACGTCCCTTGCATTCCTGTCTGTCCTTTGAGTAGTCTGGTACCCATGGTTTAATTCCAAATCATGACCATTCTGCAGCATGTCTCCGTGATGGCTATCAAATCATATTCGTTCACAATGATTTGTGCTGTTAAGTCATCAATCTTGTTGTGAATGCTACGAGCATTCAGATAAAGTGCCTTTATGCTAGCTTTCTTATCATCCTGATTCAAACATCTCTTATATCTCCTGTGTTACCCTTCATTTTTGCTTCTTTCGTAGTCTGCCTTGAACTTAAACCCTCCTGTATACATACTAACCGCTGCCTACCTTTTCATTTATCACCATACTTGCCGTTGCGTTCCCTTTCCCTTTCCCCCGACTCCCAAGTTTAAAGTCCTAGTGACTACCCTATTTATCCTTTTCACTAAAACACAAACACACTGGTTCCAGATCAGTTCAGATGGAGACCGTCCCATCGGTAGAGATTCCCTCCCAGTTTCAAAACTGATGCCAATGCCCCATGAAATGGAATCGTTCTTTCGCACCATTCCCATAGCCATGTTTTTACTTCCCTAATTTTCTTGTCCCAAAGCCAATTTGCATGTGTCTCAGGCAGTAATCCAGAGATTATGACACTTGAGGACCTATTTTCTATTTTCGTTCCCAGTGCTCGATAATATCCAAGGTCCTCCATCCTACCCTTGCCTTTGTTGTTAGTCCCAAAATAGACCACAACAACTGGATCCTCCAACGTCCGCTCCAATATTCTTTCAAGCCAGTCAGAGATGTCCTGCACCCTGGCACAGGGCAGGCAACACAACATGCTGGACTCCTGATCCGGCTTGTATAGGATACTATTTGTCCCCCTAATTGTAGAATCCCCTATAATAATCACTTGTCTTTTTGCTTCCCCCCTCTTGAATGGCCTTCTGCACCATGGTCAGTTGGCTTATTGTCCCCGCAGCCTTTTCCATCATCCACACAGGGAGCAAGCATCTCATACCTGTTGGATAAGGTCAAAAGCTGAGGCTCCTCTACTCCTGAATTCAGAATTGCCCTACCTGCCTTACTTACAGTGACACCCTGTTGTCCCTGAACACTTACTGAATTTGAATTACTTCATCCACTGGGTGTGACTGACTCCTGAAACAAAGCGTCCAGGTAACTCTCCCTCTCCCGGATGTGCCGCAGTGTTTGAAGCTCAGATTCCAAATCATTAATTCTGATACGGAGTTCTTCCAGCAACCAACACTAGCTTCAGATGTGGTCACTGCCATTCACAAGATGATCAGCCAGCTCCCTCATCATACAGCTACAGCATATCACCTGACCATCTCTACCTATTTAATTGCTATATACAAATTTGAGTGAAATAATTTCTAGTACTTCTCAACTATGGTCTTATTCAATTAACCAATTAATAGAAGATAAATAAAAAGTAATTTTTTAACCAATCAACTTACCTTATCAACCCACCACAAGTCCTCTTTTTTTCGGTTAGAGGAAGCGGGCGGGTGGGAGACACTACACGTGTAGTATCTCAGGTTCAGCCTCTGCCCAAATATATTGCTGGTAGCCACTGGTGTTCACCTCTGTCTCTGCTCCTGTAAAATGGCAGGCCCAATGCTAGAGATGAGTTTTTAAATTAGTGACTGACCACCATGGTAATCAAACTCATATAAAAATAAAACTCATGCTGGATTAAGTTAGATCTCACTCTGGAGTCTGATTTTTCTAGAATAGGACCAGCTGGGATTCTAACAATTATAAATAATCTCTAAAAGGTGTTCCCAACTCTGGTTTTATCAAAGCATACAAGAACTAGGAGCAGGAGGAGACCAACTAGCCCTTTGAGCCTGCTCCGCCACTCTATAGAATCACGGCTGATCTTAGAGGCAGGATGAAGGCTGGGAATGAGGTGATAAATACCCACTTGCAGACATGAATTGAATTTCATTATTAAGCTGCCTGCCTCGAAGTGTCTACATTCTAAATTTAACACAAACCAGCTGGATTTCCCAGACCTCAGGAAATCCATCAGCCAATGTAGGTTTTCTGGATCCAAGTAATAGCTACCTCTCACTCACTTCCTGAAGCCAGTCGATCATCTTTATTTCCCCAACATTTCATCTGCCTCAGGACTCTCTTAAATATTCAAACCTCCCAAATTCTTCTGGATCTGTCCATAGGTTGCTGAACTCCTTGATCACTAAAATATTCAACCTCCCTCTATAAGGTCTTCAATCCTTTTCTACAACAATACTTTTGATAAAATCACTCTTTCCCCCTCCCTTCAGACCATAAGGGTCTCTGATCATTCAGCACCGAGGCTTCAACCTTCTCCACCATCAGCCCCTCCAATATTCCATGAGATAGTTCCCTCCCTCCCTCCTGCCTTTCCTAGCTTAAACATGGTGCAAAGACCTACTTACAAACCAAGCTCACAATCTGACTGAGCATTGTCAGAAAACAGAGACAACAAAATATTCTTCTCATTTTCTAAACTCAAAACAGCCTTACTAACTGCCTGCATACCATCATGCCTCCAGCTCCCTTCCCATCTCTTAGCGGATTTGCTAACTATTACAAATAAGGCCTGGCATCTTTCCAATCTGCTGAATTCTATAATGGTTCAACAGTGATATTCAACTGCCTTATCTTGCCCAGCAGCCTTGAAGATTAAATACTGCATGTTATACACCTGATTGGTGTTTCAATGTCAACGTTCATAATGTTTATCAATACTAAATGATATCTGCAAGATAGGATCCCTCTGTGCATTTAGATCTGCCTGGAATAAGGAATGGATTTAGTCTATTTTAAATTTTGTGGTTCCAAAGGGGCATGTGTTGAATTGAAACTGGAAGGAAGATTGTTTTCAAAATAAATGAGGAATTAAGAAACTGAACAGCAGGTTCGCCCTTCTGTACACATGTCGTCCAATTATCTGGAGCTTAGTCTGTGCCTCAGAAAGAACTCATGAAATTTCTGACCCTATAAACTAAGCCGCATCACTGAGAGCAATTATTATGTATGAATAATATCAATTAAATAACTCTTTTGTTTTTATGTGCCCTCAGTGACCAATACAATAAGATAAAATATAAAGCCCATGAATTAATATTCAACTGTGATGAATGAGTGTGCTATTCAAAGAAATAATAAGCATTTTTAATCAAAGAGCAGAGCATAAGGCTTTTTGAAGGTGCACATTGCTTGAGAATGAGCTTATTCTATCACACTGAGCTCGAATTCAGCTTTTACCATGTTTCTTTATATAAAATATAAGAAATTGTCAAATGCAATTAAAGGTCATTCCTGTACTGCACAACTATTACCTAACATTGCATCTGGTTTGATTTTGAAAGTGGTTGATGATTTTGCCTCCATTACATTGCCAAATAAATTATTTCAAGCATCTATCACCCGTAGAGTGAAGATCCTCTCTCTGTTATAATTTACTTTCAATTTCAACCAAGTGTTCTAGGAGCCACCAAGCAGATTAACAGAGGTAAAGGTGGCTTCAGAAAAAGAGAGAAGAGCTAAAGAGACAGAAAAAGAGCAAACAAAATAAGTCACACAAACATACTAAAGTAGAATAAAGGGTGAAGAACAAAAATCCTCATCAAAGCTGCTTTCAAATGAATTGACTCCTCAAAGCAAAATAAGCAGAAGACACATTTTAGGCAGCAAATTGACTCCCTGTCTCCTCCTGTAATATCTCTCCCAATGGCGTAGACTCCTCTCAGTTGTCCTCAGAATATTATGCTATTTTTATTCATTTCACAAAGACAGATTTTTATGGATTGTTATCTTTATAGTAGGTGTCACCCTGTTTACAGGATTGTCGTAGCTAATTATAAAGGAATGAAATGGTTCCCCTCTTTCCCAACTTTTCTTTTGACCACAGCAGGGCTTTTTCTTCAAAGAATATGCTTGCCAATTCTGTGCATTTAACTATTTGCAGGTTGTGAATGTAAAAGATGCATGTTAAACCCCTAACAAGACAGCTTTACTAACAAGTTTTTTTCTTTAAAAAACAAGGCAATATCATTTAATTTATGTTATTAAAAATTGTAAAAAAGATCTATCACACACATACACTGAAGAATTCATACACACAAAAGCATTCGTACAAGTAAGCTACATAGTGGGACATTAAGTGAGTTAAACATCAAGATGATTCGTAGAGGTTGATGGATAGCGTAAAGCTTTTCTCCTGGAGACAATAGTTGCAGAGTTAAATGCATAAATCAATTTTGATATAAAACATGAGTTTGTAATTATATTTGAAGCCCATGCACTACTGTGTTTTTTCTTGTGTGAATTGATGTTTACTGACACCTGACTTTTCCATGATATGAAAGTACCAAGGTAAAAACAAACAGGAAGAAACTCTTATAATTCTATGATTGGAAGAGGATTACCAAAATCAAACAGTGTACTTAAGGATCCAGACAGCGTTGAAACTGAAGCTGAATGAAAAATAACTCATGTTCCTTTTCTGGAATTAGTCACAAGACTCACCAGCAGCATTTATAACATTTATCATAACAGAAAATTCAATTTATAGTAATTTCATAGAACCATAGAGCACAGGAGAAAACAACTTGAGAACTTTCAAATATTACCTAATCACTTCAACTACCGTACTATAAATAAAACAAAGAACAGCAGATGCTGTTCAAAAGCAGAAACAAAATCAAAAATTGTTGGAGAAATGCAACAAGTCTAAGAGCATCTGTGGAGAGAAAGTAGAGCTAGCATTTCAAGACTGGGACCTCTTTATCACAGCAGGTTCAATCACTGGACTCAAAATGTTAACATTGCTTTCTGCCCAGAGATACTGCCAGATGTGCAGATTTTCATCAGCAATTTCTGTTTTTGTTTCAACTACCCTGCTCTTCACTCAAAACCTGAAAATCTGTCTTTTTTTCAAGATTATATCTAATATCCTTCACAAAACAATCTATGGGTCTGCTTTTACTTTTCGAAGTGTGTGTTCAAGGCCATAACAATTCACCACATATAGAAAAATGGAATTCTCCTAATTTTCCCTTTTGATTTTGTCTTACGGTTTGTTTTCAATCTGTGTCATCTGGCTAGCCATCCTCCTGCCAAAAGAAACAACTTTTTTCCCTGTCTGTGCTGTCAGGAGCTATCACAATTTTGAAAACTTACATCAAATCTCCCCTTAATCCTCACTGCTCGAAGAAAATCAAGCCCAGGTTCTGGATGCTCCACATGACAAAAGCCTTGACAGCATTCCTTAAAAGAATTGTGACCAGAATTAGACAAAGGACTTTAGCAGTGATTTATAAAGGTTTACCATAAGTACCTTGCTTTTGTATTTCATGCCTCAATATATGAAGATAAGAATTCAGTTTGCATCGTTAGTAACTTCATTGAGTTGCCCTGTCAACGGCATGTACAAATCTCCAAGTCTGTCGGTTACTGCACTATGTAGTTTATAATACTTCCTTTGTTTTGCCTGCCTGCAATATTCATTGCTTCACATTTCTCAATGTTAAATTTGACCTATAACAAAAAAAAACAAAATTGCTGGTAAAACTCTGCAGGTTTGGCAGCTTCTGTGGATGGATATCAGAGTTAATGTTTCAGGTCCAATGATCTTTCTTCAGAAATGACTCTCAATATTGTGTGATAGATACATATCAAAGAATCATATTCAAAATGCTTCAAGCATTCTGACAGATGCTGAGAGCTATTTAGTTAGTTAATTGACTCTTGGATTAAAATGGAAGGAAGTACTTTTTCTGATAAGATGCACAAAAGGAACAGTAGAACAAATAACTTGCCACATGTTCATTTGTTGTATGCGCAAAGAAAGTGAGTTGAAGCCATGACACATTATATGAAATGCAGCTTTATTCAATATACTCTGCATCAGACCTATTTTGAAAGTATTTCTTTGAGTGTGAAATGCATCAACTGTTTGGCTCGCATAAGTTGCTATCTATTTGAGAAAACAGGCAAACTTTCATGCAGCAGACAAACGTTCATCAGTTCAAAATTAAAATATAGATAGATTAAGTGGGCTGAATTTTATTGTGTTAAAAAAATTCAGGTTTCTGTCAGTAGAAACTAAAATAAATCATAAAAGTAGCTTATGTAGAAAATCATAACTTTCATCCAATTTGGGAATGTATGTGTCAGAAGTGTTTCTATTTCTGGTGTCGTCGCTTTTAACAGTCAGTACCTTCATGTTCCATATTACAAAAGTCTTTCCAAATCAGTTTCTCCTTTAATGAAAGGTCCACATCAGACTAAAGAAAGCACAAGGTATTTGTATCAACCATCATAGTATGTTTTGACTTCAAAATAGGTTTTATATCACAAATAAGGAATGTCTTTGCTATTTATATAAGGCTTTGTAACTTGATTGGTTCAGTCTTCATTATAATATTTAGAATTGTAACCCAGCTATATTGCTTTGAACTATTGAATTGATTTTCCGTGGACCCAAGACAAAAGGAGTGAGATCAGAGCAAAAACTGTATTGGTTGGTAATCATTATCAATCGCAGGTTACTTTCAGTTTGAATGCAAATACATGAAATATTTACAGATTATAAACTAAATGACCAGTCGAAACTTTTACAAATCACATTAATGTAGAGTTGCAGGGCCAGGTGTTGTGTTATAGCTGCAAGAGTTGATGAGCTGGAGTCTGGCTTTAGTGTGTCTGTGTGCATGTGTTTGCAAGTGCGTGTTGACTTACATGGATGCTGTGTTCCAGGAGGCAATCGCACCCTTAGAATAACTACCTCAAATTCAATCAGTGATCAGGACAGGAGGGTGTGACAACAAGCGAGGCAGGTAGAGTGATCTAGGAAGTAGCACTGAAAGAGCCCCAGCCTTTGAGCTTGTCTAACAGGCTTGAGATTCTTGTTCCCTGTGTGGACGACAGTAAGGATGAGCAAACTGACCATAGGACCGTGGTATTGGGAGCCATTCAAGAAGGCAAAGAGAAATATAATTGTCGTTGGAGATAGTATAGTCAAGGGAATAGACATTTTTCTCTGTGGCCAGAATTTAAAGTCCTGAAGGTTGTATTGCCTGGCTGATGCCCAGGTTCAGGACATGTCATCTGGGCTGCAGAGGGGCCAGGAGTGGGAGGGGAAAGACACAGTTGTTGTAGTGTTGAAAAATGTGGTGCTGGAAAAACACAGCAGGCCAGGCAGCATCCGAGGAGCAGGAGAATCGACGTTTCGGACATGTTGATTCTCCTGCTCCTCGGATGCTGCCTGGCCTGCTGTGTTTTTCCAGCACCACATTTTTCAACTCTGGTACTCCAGCATCTGCAGTCCTCACTTTCTCACAATTGTTGTAGTGCACAAGTATCAACAATACAGATACAAAGAGCAAAGAGACTCTGCTGAGACAATGTCAGCAGCTAAGAGCTGCATTAAAAGTAGAACCAAATAGGGAATAATCTCTGGATTATGAACTGAGCCATGAGCAAGTTGGCAGTGGGTCAAAGATTGAAGGGGTAAATGCATGGCTCAAAGATTGATGCGGCAGAAATGGATTCAAACTCACGGGAGATTGGCATGAGCACTGGGGAAGGAGGGAGCTGCTCTGATGGGATGGGCTTCACCTGAATCATGCTGGAAGCAGAGTCCTGGCAAGTGAAATAATTAGAGCTGCGGACAGGGCTTGAAACTAAGTATTGGGGTTGGGCATTTCAGGTGCATGAACAAGGTAAAAGTGAGGGGAGGGATAAGCAGAAGTTTTAAAGGTTCAAAGAACAAGTAATGGGACAGAGTTTTGGGAAAAGTCAGGAATCTAACTTCAAGCACAACAGATGAGGGGACAACAATGAGAAGGTAACAATCAATACTGGACTGAGGGTATTGTACTTAAATACACAGATGAAAGAAGATAATTGAGCTCGTAGTCGAGATTAAAATCAGTGGGTATATTGCAGGTATCACAGAGACATGGCTGCAGTGGGTTCATGGCTGGGATACACATCATGTCAAAAGGACAGACAGGTGGGCAGAGGGAGAAGGGTTTGCCTTGTTAATAAGAAATACAATTAAGTCAACAGCAAGAGCAGATACTGAGTTGGAAGATGTAGAATGTGTGTGGTTTGAGTTGAAGAACTGCTAAAGGAAAACAATTCTCAGATGGAAGTTATGTACAGGTCTCCTTGCAATAGTCAGATGTGAGAAGAAAATAAATCAGGAGATAGAAAAGGCATGTAAGAAAGACACTATTACAATAATCATAAGAGACTTCAGTATATAGGTGGATGAGGAAAACCAGATTGGTGGTGGATCCAAAGTTAAAAAATATCTATGAGATGGTGTTATGGAGCACATTGTGGTAGAGCCCACTAACAGGAATTTTGGATTTGGTAATGAGGCAGACTTAATTAGGGAGCCAGTGCTCACAGTATGGTAGAATTCACCCGGCAGTTTGAGAGGGAGAAACTGGAATCAAACATAGTGGTATTACAATTGAGTAAAAGTAACTACAAAGACATGAGGGAGAAGCTGGCCAGAGTTGATTGGTCAGGGATCTTAACAGAGAAGACATTCGATCAGCAATGGTAAGAATTTCTGGGGATAGTTCTGAGGGGCCACAAAAATCATCCTGATGAGAAAGAAACATACTAAGGGGAGGATGAATCACTCAGACCAGATCGACCACACCTCAGAGTTCAGAAGGAGATAGCTGAGGAGATTGTGGAAGCATTGGTGGTGACCTTTTAAGAATCACTGGTGTCCAGTAGATGTTGGGAGGTTATGTTGCAGCTTTATGGGACAGTGGTTAGGCCACTTTTGGAATATTGTGGGCAATTCTGATCTCCCTCCTATAAGAAAGATGTTGTGAAACTTGAAAGGGCTCAGAAAAGATTTACAAGGATGATGTCAAGGTTGGAGGGTTTGAGCGATAGGGAGAGGCTGAGTTGGCTGGGGCTGTTTTCCCTGGAGTGTCGGAGGCTGAGGGGTAACCTTATGGAGGTTTATAAAATCATATGAGGATGGGGTAATTTTACAGGGTCTTTTCCCTCGGGTGGGGGAGTCTAGAACTAGGGGGCATAGGTTGAGGGTGAGGGGGCAAGATATAAAAGGGATCTAAGGGGCAACTTTTTCATGCAGAGGATGGTGCATGTATGGAATGAGCTGCCAGCGGAAGTGATGGAAGCTGGTACAATTACAACATTTAAAAAACATCTGGAGGAGTATATGAATAGGAAGGGTTTAGAAGGATATGGGCCAAGTGCTTCAAATGGGACTAGATTAATTTAGGATTTGTCAGGTATGAACTCTCCTTGAGGAAGCCATATTGATTCCGCTCTATTTTACGGTGCACCTCCAGCTACTCCACAATCTCATCCTTAGTAATCAACTCTGAAATCTTACCAACAACTCAGGCAGACTAACTGGCCAATAGTTTTCCATTTACTGCCTACCTCCTTTTTTGGAAACAGGGTGTTAACATCAGCCATTTTCCAGTCATAGAGAAGGACAGAATGGAAACAGACCCTTCATCCAAATCAACCATGCCGACCAAGATATCTGGAATATAATGTGGGAAAATGTGAAATTATGCATTTTGATAGGAAAAATAGGGATGTAGACTATTTCCCAAATGAGTAAAGACTTCAGAAATCTGAAGCACAAAAGAACCTTAGGAGTCCTAGTTTAGGATTCTCTTAATATTAATATGTAGTTCAGTTGACAGTTAGGAAGGTAAATGTGATGTTAGCATTCATTTCAAGAGGGGCTAGAATACAAGAGCAGAGACATACTTCTGGAACGTACTTCTGTATTGAGATGCTCTGGTCAGACTGCATTTGGAATATTGAGAGTAGTTTTGGCCTTGTATCTAAAGAACAATGTGTTATTATTGGAAGGTGTCCAGAAAAAGTTTACAAGAATGATTCCAGAAATGAAAGGCTTGCCATACAAGGAGCGGTTGAGGACTCTGGGCCTGTGCTCGGTGAAGTTTGGAAGAATGGGGGTGGGGGAGGATCTGATTGAAATTTACAGAATACTGAGAGTCCTGGATAAAGTGGAAATGGAGAAAATGTTTCCACTATGATTTGGAGATGCCGGTGTTGGACTGGGGTGTGCAAGATTAAATATCACACAGCACCAGTTATAGTCCAACAGGATTAATTGGAAGCACTAACTTTGGAGCACTTCTCCAACCACCTAATTAAGGAGCAGCGCTCCGAAAGCTTTCAATTAAACCTGTTGGACTATAACCTGATGTTGCGTGATTTTTAACTATGTTTCCAGTAGTCAGAGAAACACTAGGACCTGTGAACACAGCCTTAGAGTGGAGAGATGAGCCTTTAGAACTGAGCTGAGGGGGAGTTTCTTCAGCCAGAAGGTGGTGAATCTGTAGAACTCATTGCCACAGAAGGCAATGGAGGTCAAGCCAGTGAGTGTATTTAGGACAGAAATAGGTAGGCTCTTGATTCGTAAAAACAGATCAGAATTTATGGGGAGAAAGGTATGTCAATGGCATTGAGAAACATATCAGCCATGATTGAATGTTGGAGCAGATTCAATGGGCCAAACGACAAACTCTCTTCCTATATCTTGTGGTCTTAAGGGCCCTTTTAAGCTGAAACTGCATCTTGGTAACATATCATGTACTGTATAGGACATTTTTGCTGGGAAAATATCTGAAAATGAGAAATAGATTATATCTTTGAAATACCTTGTTATCAGTACTCCATGTATATTTTAAGATGCTCGTTGCTTTGTGTTTCCAACATTCTCTTTCTTCCCCATTTATTGTCAGCCTGTATGGTTTCTTCTAAGTTCCTCATTCAAAAATATATCTGTCTGCTGAGAGAAATGTTGAGATCGTTATTATCTGAATAGTATTTTCAGAGTCGAATTGGTGAAAAAAGAACGTCACCAAATTGGAAGTGTTGACATGATTTATTCAAAAGCATTTTACATCACCCCTGGCAACATGGTTCTCACTTCAATCCCATTAACGACTAAAAAGCTTTTCATTGACAGCTAAATTCATTCAGTCTGGTGTTATGCTTCAGTTTGTTGACCCATTTGCAATTTCCAGCCACAGCTTGTGTTACTGTTTAATAATATAAATTTAATATTAAAATCCATATGTTCAAAGTCCAATCTAAATCCATCTTGGAATTTGAGAATTGTAAGGTTGTCTCCACACTGTTATCTCAATACCACAATCTTAACACTTCAAGCAAATATCAAAAATCCATATTGTGTCATTTAATCAATGTTTTCTTAGTTGACCAAGTAAAGATTATGACAATAAATGCATACTGAAGCTAATTTGATATATTATTTGCTACATAACTTTCTATCAATTGTAAACACTTTCTTCTGTAGGTATTTCTTCTATAATGCTATGGTTGTATTTTTGTGCAACCACGTTATAGAAAAATTGTGTTTAGAAACAGAATTAACAGTGTTGGCAATGTAATCGCTGTACAGCCAACACACGTTTTAAAAGTTCGCACTTTAGAAATAGTGTCCTCAATTCGTCAATCGCACTACAGCGAATTTGTGTTAACGAAATACGTGTTACAGCAGAACAACCTGTAATGAATACTTTCATTTACTGAGACAAATCCACGTTATAACACAAACAAAAAAAACCTCGATAGAAAACCATTAATAATAATAATTGATTATTAAACAATGTTAGAATAGGGTAAGTTAGTTTTCAAAAATTATTTTGATTTGATTAAGTGAGAAATTCAATTATATTCTTATTTCTTGTAGAAAGTTGCAAAGACTTCTCAATGAAGAAATATAAATGGCCCATATCAAAAGTAAGGTTTTGGTGGGTCAAGCTAATGTCAACTTTGCAAATGCTTTGAGGTAGAAGGATTTTGTTAAAAGGCATATCTATGTTTTTTTAAAAAACTTTAGTCTTGTAACTCAAAATTAATTTTTCATGATTATTTTAAACTTTAATATGTTTTAGGCCTTAATGAAGTTGCATATGGTTCTTTTAATGAAACAAATTTGACAGGTTTGTGGGAACATTCAGATGGATAAGTTGGGATAATTGATATGATAGATACTTTGGGAGGTTTTGCCACATATCTGAAGCAGGCAAATGAATTGTTCATTGGTTAAAATCCAGGGAGTTGGTAAGCTGAGATGAGATGTTACAAAAGGAGTGATTTTACAAGAATCAATCAGATGACAGTGGGAAGAGATATTTGTATCATGATCCATACTTTCAAGGAAACCTCGAAGGATTGACCTAATGCTATCTAACCAATCTAAGAATGACCATGAACTGTTCATGCACAAATAAACCATTTAGAATTTAGGACATCTCTGATGATACACTGGTGGTAGTGGCTAATAAGCATTAATATGTTCTGTTCTGAAGAAGCGTCACTGGACTCGAATCATTAACTTTGCTTCCTCTCCACAGACCTGCTGAGTTTCTCCAGCAACTTCTGTTTTGGTTTCAGATTTCCATTGTCTACAGTCCATTGTTATGTTTTACATATATGTAAGGATGGTAATATGGTTTCTGTCCGGAGTGCAGTGCACAAGAAAGAAAAACTGAATAAACCACAAACTGCCATTGCAAAATGAAGCAACCAAAAACTTCTGGTTTTGTTATTTCTTCTGTATTTGCTATGATAGCTTTAATAAATTCTTCAAAGTTTATGAATACGTAATGATCCTGTACCTAATCAGGAGCAGTATATATTTAGATTCCCTCTCTCAACTCAGTCTACTGAAACCAGAAACAGAAATAGGCCATTCAGTCTATTTAGCCTATCCCATCATTCAAATATAGTCGCAAACACTTCCATGCCCTGCACTCACCCCATCTTACAATTAAAGAGAATCCCATTTTAAAAAAAAAATTCATTTTGTGGGATGTGGCCATCAGTAAGCTGACCAGCATTTAATGCCCGTCCTTGGTTGCTCCGGAGAAGATGGTGGTGACCTGCTTTCTTGAACCGCTGCAGTCCACCTGCTTGCTTTGACCTACAATGCCACTGGGGAGGGAATTCAGGATTTGGTCCCATCGCCAGTGAAGAAATGGTGAGTGGCTTGGAGGGAAAGTTAAAGGTGGTGGTAGTCCATGTACCTGCTTCCCCTGTCCATCGAGATGGAAGTGGTCGTGGGTTTATAAGGTGCTGTCTGAGGGTCATCTTCCAGATAGTATACACTGCTGCTACTGAGCATTGGTGGAGGAGGGAGTGGATGCAGTGCCAATCAAGCATGCTGCTTTGTTCTTTGATCCCAGAGATGAGGAGTGTGTTGTATGAAGAAAGATTGAACAGTTTAGGCCTATACTCTGGAATTTAGAAGAAGGAGAGATCAAATTGAAGTATTCAAGATGATAAAAGGTGTAGATAAAATAGACGCGTAGCAGATGCTTCCTCTTGTGGGGCAGTCTAGGACAAGAGGTCATAGTCTTCGGATAAAAGGTAGCAAATTTAAAACAACGTTTAGGAGAAACAACTTCTCCCAAAGGGTTGTGGGTCTGTGGAATTCACTACCCTAAAAAGTATAGTGGATGCTAGGACCATGGGTAAATTTAAGGAGGAGTTAGACAGATTTTTAACTGATAATGAGTTGAAGCGTTATGTGGAGAAGGCAGGAAAATGGGGGTGAGGAGCATATCAACCATGATCAAATGGCGGAGTAGACTCAATTGGCCTTTCGGCCTAATTCTGCCCCTCTACCTATGAACATATGGATGGGTGTCAAGCTTCTGGAGTGTTGTTGGAGCTGCACTCATCCAGGCATGTGGGGAGTATTCCCTCACACTCCTGACTTGTGCCTTATAGATGGGAGACAGGAGTCAGGAGATGTATTATTTGTTGCAGTATTCCTAGCCTCTGACCTGCTCTTGTGGCCACTACATTTATGTGGAGAGTCTAGTTGTGTTTCTGATCAATGATAACCCCCAAGACGTCAACAGTGGGGGAATTCAGTGATGGTAACACCATTGAATGTCAAGGTGCAGTGGTTAGATTGTCTCATATTGGTGAAGGTCATAGCCTGGCATTTGTGCGGCACAAGTGTTATTTGTCACTTGTCAGCCCAAGCCTGGGTACTGTCCAGATCTTGGTGCATTTAGACACAGACTGTTTCAGTGTCTGATGAGTCACGAATGGTGCTGAACGTTGCATAATCATTGGCGAATATCCCCACTTCTAACCTTATAATGGAGGGAAGATCATTGATGAAGCAGCTCAAGATGGTTGGGCTTGGGACACTACCCTGAGAGAACCCCTGCAGAGCCATTCTGGAGCTGAGATGATAAACCTCCAACAATAATGACCATTTTTCAATGTGTCAAGTATGACTCTAACCACCGGAGAGTTGCCCCTGATTACCATTGATTCCAGTTTCGCTGGGGAATCATACATTTGGAAATTTGAAAAAGCTGGACTCACAATTGGAGGAAGAAAGCACAATTATGAGATGACAGGCCTAAGGTTTCCTTCTGGGCTTAAAATAAACTGTTGTCACCACAAGAAGATTTACCTTATAATCTGGGCTGGAAGCGATTTCTCACTTGACAGCTAGCCTATAGGTAAGTCATGGTGCTTTCCAATAAGCCCAATAGTAAAATGCTGCAATTGAATGTCAATGACATATTTGCGACTATATAAAAATTATCCCTGCTGAATTTGAGTTGGTGGCAATCTCAGAAAATCAGATCCTAACAACTTCAGGATGGGTGCCAGGGGTCTCCCATTAAAGGTGGAAATGAGGAAAATTGATTTCCAGGGAAGTGAGTGTGTTTGGGATGGAGATGGATATTCATGCATTGATTGCTTTCAAGGCAGAGTTGGATAGATTCTTGAATCTCAAGATAGTCAGAGGTTACGGAAGTTAGGTGGAAATGCAGAACTGAGCTCACAATCAGATCAGCCATGAGTGAATGGCAGAGCAATCTCAAGGTGATGAATGGTCAATTCCTGCTCCTAACTTGTATGACTTACAAATGTCACTACTCTCATTCTTTTCTTGAATTAAATCGCTATCATACTCCAAAATCACCTGGAGTTCGATGCGGTCTAATGCTATAACTACCATTAGCTACAATCACAACTAAAACCACAGGTAAACTAACACCAATGGCAAGCATTGTCATAGAAACCCCACCTCAATTCTGTTGTCTTTAACATTGCAATCCAATTTCATGGAAAGCTATTTAATATGAAGGCAAGTTCATACAGTCATAGAGTCATACAGCATGGAAACAGGCCCTTTTGGTTGGATCAGTCCACGCCAAACATTATCCCAAACTAAACTAGTCCCACTTGCCTGTGCTTGCCCGTATTCCTCCCCATATTCTTATTCTTATTTCTTTTTCATGCACTTAACTAAATGTCTTTTAAACGTTGTAACTGTACCTGCATCCATCACTTCCTCTGGCAGCACATTCCACACCTATTACAAAAAGTTGCCCCTCATGTCTTTTTTAAATCTTTCCCCTCTTACGTTAAAAATATACCTTTTCGTCTTGAAATCCCACACCCTAGGGAAAAGACACCTGCCATGCCCCTTTGTCTATACCCCTCATGATTTTATAACCCTTTGTAAGATCGCCCCTCAACATCCTGTGCTCTCATAAAACAAAATCCCAGTCTATCCTAGAACTCAAACTCTTCATTCCAGGCAACATCTTGGTAAATTTTTTCTGAACCTTCTCTAACTTAATAATATCCTTCCCATAACTGGGCAACCAGAATTATACGCAGTATCCCAAAAGTGGTCTTACCAATGCTATGTACAACCTCAACATAATGTCCCAACTTCTTTACTCAAAGGTCTGAGCAAAGAAGGCAAGCATGCTAAACATCTTCTTAACCACCCTATCTATATGTGATGCAAAGTTCAAAGAATTATGTACCTGACCCCATAGGTCTCTCTCTTCAACAATAATGCCCAAAGCCCTACTTTAATTGTATAAGTCCTGCCCTTGTTTGTTTTATCAAAATGCAATTCCTTGCATTTATTCAAATTAAACTCCATCTGCCACTCTTCAGCCCATTGACTCAATTGATCAAGATCTCTTTGTAATCTTAGGTAAACTTCTTAACTGTCCACTATACCATCAATCTTGGCTTCATCTGCAAACTTACTAACGATCCCTTTATATTCTCAGCTAAATCATTCATATAAATGACAAACAAAGGTGGACCCATCTCTGATCCCTGTGTAGCACTGCTGGTCACAGGCCTCCAATCCGAAAAATGACCTTCCACTATCACACTCTGTCTCCTGCCATTAAGCCAATTTTATATCCAATTGGCAAGCTCACGCTGAATCCCATGTGATCTAACTTTACTAATTAGTCTACTATGTGAAACCTTGTCAAAAGCTTTACTAAATCCATGTAAATAATGTCTGCTGCTCTGCCCATTATCAATCTGTTCAGTTACTTCCTCAAAAAGCTCAATCATGTTTGCGAGGCATGATTTCCCTCGCACAAAACCATGTCAACTATCCCTAATCATTCCATGCTTCTCCAAATGCATATACATTCTATCTTTCAGACTCACTTCCAACAATTTACCCACCATTCACAGGTCTATAGGTCCCAGACTTCTCCTTACATCCTTCTCAAACAAAGGCACATTAGCCACTTTTCAGTCCTCAGGCACCTCACTCATAGTTATAGATGATATAACTATTTCTGTGAGGGTCCCTGCAATTTCCTTCCAAACTTCCCACATAGTCCTGGGATACACTAGACCAGGTCTTGAAGATTTATCCATCTTTATTTTCTAAGACCTCAAGAATTTCCTCTTTTGTAATGTGAAGTATTTTCAAAACATCAATACTTATTTCCCTGAGTTTTCTAGCCTCCATTTCTTTTCCACAGTAAAAAATAGTAACACAAAATATTAATTTAACATTTTATTTAATATTTTGATGAGAAAGAATCCATAATATCACATCAATTTCAATTTAATGAAAAAATATCAGAGATCAGCACTTGCAAGGATTGTAGGGACAAATTCAGATGTGGGAACACCAAATCTTTTTGCTGTAACTAGTTTGTGGACACAGCCATCTGTGGTCAAGATTACTTTGTTAGCTCTCTCCTGACAAGCATAACGACAAAATAAATCACCCTGAATGTCAGGCACTTCATGTCTCCTGGAGTATTGGGAGTCAAAGTTTGTGCGATTTTCAAAAATTATCCATCACAAATAGCTTTTGCTTTGCAATCTTGACTTCTTTTAACTTGAATGTATTTTTGCTGAAGTATTGGCGATACAAATAACAGAAATATTGTCAATAAAATGAAGAACAGGCTGAGTTCTATGTCATGCAGGCAGGCTGCTCTGCTAATTCACCACCCAAACATTAGATTATGAAACTTTAATTAGAAATGTGCTTTAAGGAGTTGTGATCAGACTGTCTTCGAGTGAAAATTGTCTCCAAATGTTTACGGCAAGAGCTGTTCACACAGATGTCAAACATACCGGTTATGAGCAATTTAGTTCAACCTGCAATTTTAACTGTGTTAGACTGTAGGCTCTCTGATTATAGGTCCAGATGTTAAAATAAACACTTGAAAGCATACTTACACATTCATCTGGTTGAGAGAGGCAGAACAGATGTTCTGATTAAAATTGGATTTGTCTTCAAATCTGCCTCTGTTGCATAACTCCTGAGTTTCTTTAGCTCCCATACTCCATATAACAACTTGCATTTACAGAGCACCTTCAATATGAGAAAAGACACCCCAAGGCATTTTACAAGTCTGTCATCAAACTCAATTTGACAACAAGACACATATGGGATAAAGAGGCAGATATCCAAAAGCTTGTTTGAGATGACAGATTTTAAGGAGCAGCTTAAATAAGGTCTGAAAGGCGAGTGAGTAACAAGGTAATTCCAGAACTTAAGGTTTCATAAGCTGAAATTATTAAATAATTAAAATTGGAGATGCTTAAGAGGGCAGAATTGTGGATGCTCAGATATCTTGGAGGTTGTAGTGCTGAAGGAATTCACAGGGTGAGGAGGCATAAGTGTTATAATTATTGATTAAGTGCCTGAATATGATTGTTTATCACTGTGGTAGATCCCTGCCTACCAACTTTCCTTCCTATGCAAGTCTAAGGGGCAGTCTAGTTTTCTGCAGTGGATATTAGGCTACAAATCAACCTCAGCAGAAGAGACACTTACTTTTGATAATGTGATTTATTACACAACAGTAAGTGTAAAGCTGTTTCCTGGACACTCAGGCATATTAACCATTACTAATGTAACTCTCTCCCCCTCTCTCACACACACACACACACACTCTCAGCCTAACATGCACACACACAAGTCTGGGGTGAATTTGCATTTGCAGATACATTCTATTTCATTCAAAAAACAGTCAGTCCATGTGACCTTTTATAAATTCCTACTCTGAAATAGAACCAATTTGACTCAAGGTTGGGAAACAGACAGATTCTAAACTCAAACCTTTAATGTATTGTCTGAGCTGAGATGTCACTTTTTTTAAAAATAACACCTTAATTTATCTCTGGAACGTGACTTGAAAGAAATTCTAGGATTTACATATTAATGAATTGAAACCTGCAAACCATTCTAAGTGATTAGAGACTTAACAGCATCTAGGTTTGTTCAATACATCACATCAGTTGTAAGACACTTTGATCTTTTACTATAAATTCTGTGTCCTATGATTCTGCCCCACTAGCTACCTGATGACAAACTAGTGCTCCGACAGCTTGTACTTCCAAATAAACCTGTTGACTATAACCTGGTGTTGTGTGATTTTTAACTTTGTCCACTCCAGTCCAGCACTGGCACCTGCACTTAAGGCAGAGAAGACACGTGTCTATTAGGAGATCATGTCAGATTTCAATTACTTCCAAACTTCCAACTTCCAATAGCTGTGTTAAATATCAGACTGGCTGGAACTTCATCACAGTTTTTTTAAAATTGTTTTTTATGACCAAAAGAGGGCATTTTCAGGATGGCAACCTACAAGTCCTAGCATGCCATGGGAATCAGTGTTGGGGGCACAATTAATTACAACAAATATTAATGACACGGATGAGAAAGGAGAATAGACTATAAGTCAAGTTTGCAGATTACACAAAAATAGGTGAGAAGGCACGTGTTGAGAATGACACACTCAGTCTGCAGAGGGTTATGGACAGGTTAGGCAACTGGACAAAATCTTGTGAGGAGAACATTATATGGGAAGACATGAGTTCATGCACTATGCAGGAAAATTAGAAGAGCCTAATATTATTTAGATAGAGAAACACTGCAGAAAGCTACAGCACAGAGGGATTTAAGAGTCCTTGTGTATGGATCACAGAAAGCTAGTGTCCAAGTTCAACGAATGAGGAGAACAATAACTAGAATTTTGGCTTTTATTTCAAATGAGTGGAGTAAAAAAGTAGAGATATTTTGCTAAATAGTGTGTAAGGCACTAGTCAGACCATGGTTGGAATACAATGACAAATTTGGGCCTTTCAGCTAAGCAGATATATATATATATATATTGGCATTGGAGGCAGTCCAGAGGAGATTCACTAGGCTGATACCAGGTATGGAGGGACAGTCTTATAAGGAGAGTTTGAGAAGGTTTTGATTTTACTCATAGCAATTTAGAAGGAGAGAGGTGACCTTATTGAAATTTACAAGATTCTTAGCAGACTTGAGGATAGATACGAAAAGATTAAATCCACTTGTGGAGGGGCCTGGGAGCAGAGGACATCACCTAAAGGAAAAGAGGTCACACATATAAGACAGAAATATCGAGGAGCTTCTTTTCTCAGAGGGGGTGTATCTGTGGAATTTGTTACCACAGAAGGTTGTCAAAGCTGGTTCTTCAAGTATATTCAAGGCAGAAATAGATTTTCAAATCTGTAAATGAATCCAGGTGTGGGGAAAGGCAGGAAAGTTGAGCTGAGCATCATCAGTAATCTGCTTATAGGTCTTATGGACTTATTACACCAAAAGTAAAGTTATGGGAAAAAGCTGAAACAGGATGAGAATTTTAAAACTGAATAATGCTTTGGCAGGAGTCAAGTAGGTCAGAGAGCACAGACGTGATGGGTGAATGTGACTTAGTGCAAGTTAGAATAGAGGAGCACACCTTTGGATAAATGTGACTTTGTGGAGGATGGAAAATGGGAGGCTGGTGAGGAACTGATTGGAATAGTTAGAAGCTAACAAAAACATTGGTATGGGTCTCAGCAGCAGATGACATGAGGAAGCATTGGAACCTATTCATTTTGGAAACATTTTCTTTGTATATTCCTCCCTTGTCATCTGGCAAACACATACACATCCATGGGTTGCAGTGGTACTTCCCCTACCTCTGGGTCAGGAAGCTTGGGTTCAAGTTCCACCTTCTCCAGAGGTGTGCAAGAATAACTGAACAGGTTGATTAGAAAATGTTTACACATATAGCTTCATTTCATAAATAAAGGATTTCAGATGCTGAAAACCTATAAAAACAGCAGAGACAGCTGGAGAAACTCGGCAGGTCTGACAGCATCTGTGAAAAGAAAGAGAAAGTTAATGAAGGGTCACTGGACTTAAAATGTTAACTCTATTTTTCTTTCCACAAATATTGCCAGAATTGGTTAGTTTCTCCAGCAATTTCTGTTTTAGCCTCTGTTTCACATTGGCTGACCAGTCTAACGTATAGACTTTAACATTAACATAGAGAACAGTGTCACTTACTTCCAAGGAAGAGCTAAGCAGATGAAATCTGTATCATAAATAGACATGTTTTAGTGTGAGAGAAGGATATAGCAAAAATAAGATGCCAAAAGAACTTTAGAAATTGAAAATGTGACAAGAAGTGCATTATATTCATAGGACTTTGTGTACTTTATAGATACATCTTTTAAGGAAAGATGCAATCTTTCATATGGTTAGGAAAATAGAATGTGTAAGTGATATAATATCAATCCTTCAGCACTGAATGCAAATTTTGGTTTGTGGTTTGGTTCTACTTTTGGATTATGTCTCTTTGGGTAAGTTGTGGCTAATCCATTTCAGAAAATTTATCCTCCACTTAAGAGTAACTGTAATCTGACTCTCATATTTCTGCACATCTCTTTTTATTGACAATATTATACCTATTTCACTGTGAGGTGGTAATTGTCTCTGATATAGACTGCTGCACTCTCCGTCTACCACATGGCTTTAGATATCACTGATGAATTATAATATGTATCACTTTCTTATAACACTACAATTTTTACTGCAAAATACATGTTTCCCAAATTGTAGTGTCAGAGTGTTTCAAAAAAAACGAATAAGATTATACATAATAAAGATAATTACTATCATTTGTCTAAAGTATTATTGGTTCCTGACAAATACATCACCTGTTATCTATATTGCTGGTCTATTCATTTCTAAGAGGTTCTGTGTTAAATCTCCTCCATTTTTGGAAATGCCTCCCAGAGCATCTCCTTTGCTTTTGTGTCTTCAGTCTTAGCACTGAACCCCGACAGGAATAGGAAAAGAGGAATAGTGGAGTCTGTAAATAAGGTATTTAAATTACTGCAAGTTGGATGTACCCTGCCATCTCTAGCTAACAAACCTGTCCTACTACAGGGGAGTTTCATTTAGTCTACTTACTGTGTTGCCTGTATGCCACAAGAGAAAATTTAATGGGCAAGTGCAATATTCATTATAACTGGGTAAAAATGGAAACCTGAGCATGTTGAATATATTTTATAATTAGCATAATATGGCTAGTTAGTTCACATATAATTATTCTCATATTTTTCGATCTTTCCATGTTTAAGGAAATATAATTGAATAGTATTCTTGTAATTGGGCAGGATGAAAGTTCACATAGTGCCAAGATGCTGTAATGTCATAAATAGAAAATAACCTTCAATAAAGGTAGTTACAAGAATGAACTCAGTACCTGTGGCTATCAAAGTAGTCCATCCCGTTATTTTAGACATTAACTTGATATTCAGTAAATCATCAGGGATTTCATTAAAAATGTCAGCAGTAAGTCAGATCTTGGTGAAGATGCTTTTATTTATGTATGATAGAATATGAATTACACACTTTAATTTTTAATGATAGCTGTGTTTTACTCTTTCTTGGCCAGGAATGAGATAAAGGCTTAGATTTTTGCAGAGTTGTAGAGACTCAGAGGACCATCCAAAATGGTAAGACCGTCCCAGATTTGAAAGTTCCACTGCATTTTTCAATGAATCTCAATTTTGCTGATAAAGAACTGGGCAGTTTTTAACGCACATGACGGAAACCAAAAATCAGAATGACTATTTGAACTCAATGCAGAGTTCAGAGTCAATTTTCACTGTAACAATGGCCTGACCCCACACTGTGGGAGTCACAAATTAATTAAGCAGAAATCAAGCCTCCTGAACGATTATGAGTGAGTTTGTGTTAGTCATAATGTGAAATTCTTTAAATACCGTCTTTTGAAAAATAAACGAAAACGCAATGTGATGTAAACTTGTGTTTTTAATTGGAGTGTTATTTGATCTGAGTTTGGATTTCTGGGTTTTAAGTGAGGAACCAATGGGTTTTCTGTATGTATGAAGTTAATAATTAACTTGCAAGTATTTCTGTAGCTATGGTGATTTATTTTAAAAATAGCTTTTGAGGTTTTGTGCACTGAAGAACTTTTTTTTTTGTTTTGATGTTTCATCACTTAGCAAGGTTAATAACTGAACTTTAGGGATGGTTAGTGTATTCTGGATCTTGTTTACTTTTAACCTTAAGGGAGACAAACAGATACCCATCTTAGCTTGCATTTCAATTTTGAATGGGGTAGTCCTGGGAAGCCCTTGGAATGGGATTGTTGTGTAACAAGAAGTGGCCCTAAGTAGGGAAGAACATTTGGTGACCATGGTTACCTTAGTGTTAGCCCAAGATCAGAAATGTTAGGATTAAACTTTAAAGATGTTACATAAACCGGAGTACATTGAAGCATAGTTGCGTGATAACTACTTCCTGAAATAATTTGTAGTTCCAGTCTTAAAACTGAAGTCACAAGTGACCAGAAGGATTCTGGCGTGACCGTAAGCAAATGGTGCTTCATGGATTGGACCAGGGGTGAGATTTTTTGTACTATACAAAAGCCGATTTCCTTCTTTTCAATGTACAAAGGAATATGTTGAGAATAATGTGATTATATTTTAATGTGTGCTCAAAAATGCCTGGTTAAAAAGTAGATAGCTTGGATTATTATATTTTATCTTCATTTCTTTTGATTGTCCTTCTGTTTCCTTTATCAAGCAAAATCTGCAGCATTTCTTACTCATGTTTCAATGAGACACCCCTTTGCTAAAATCTGAATGCGATCTAACAGACTGGGTTACTGCGTGGGATCTCACATGTCCAGTAACAACATCAGCTGGGATCAGAACAATGGTTTTCTATGAAAATACTATGTTCATGCAATTTTAATAGCTGTCCATGTATGTTTGACAGGCTGTAAATATTGCAGCAATCTGTTCTCCTGAAACATCAGTACTCAGTTCCATTTCTGGCCACCATACAGCTAGGTTTCTGTAATTCGATCAAACCCATTTACTTTAGTTTAAGCCTTTGGATCATCAACTGTGTGGCAAATACATTCAGGTAGAGGGGCCTTAACTTCACCTTTTTGACATCATTCTACTTTAGAAGCAGATTTGATGTTCAACTTTTGTCAGCCATCTTTCAGTCTCCACAGCAGCTTTTCTATTTCCTGTTGCTGATTTTACTTCCTTTTAATTTGGGCTAACCCTCAGGCTCCCATCCCTTGACTGCTTAGTTTAAACCCACCCCAACAGCCCTAACAAATCTTCCTGTGAGGATGTCAATTGTAATTATTTTAACATGGAACCCATCCAGCTTGTACAGACCCTGACTCCAAAACCATTCTCCCGCCTCAGAGATCTGATGCCCTCCCTCCTACATGTGATTTCTAGCTACATATTTAATTAATTAATCCTCCTGCTGTCTTTTGCCCACTAGAATGTGACAGTGGGAGTAATCCTGAGATTATTGCTTTTAAATTTCCTTCCTACATCCCAGAAATCTGCTTTCAGCATCTAATCTGTCTTTCTGTCAATGGTCTTGGTACCAAAGTGGACCACAACGTCCACTTTATCTCCCTTCCCAAGAATGTCCTGCAGCCGTTCTGTTACATCTGTCAACTGGGAGATAGCACACCATTTTGCAGTCACAATTAATGCCACAGAAACTCTTTTCTACATCTCTATGGAATCTTCAATCATTATTGCTCTCCCATTCTTCTTCCTGCCCCTCTTCCACCAAACAGCTGAGACACCCTTGGTGCCATGGACTGCATTCTCTGAAGAAACATCATTTTCATCAGTTACAAGCGGGTTATCAAGTAAGAAAGACTTAGGGGACACTTACACTATGTGCCTGGTTCTCCTAGACAACCTGGACAGTTACCCACTCTCTCTTTATCGGCACATATATGACCTGCGATATAACCATCTCACTATATGTGTTACCTACACAGTCCACGGCGTCATGGATGCACAATGTGTACTTCAGCCACAGGTCAATTTCTGAAAGCTGAAATTTTTCCTGTAGATGTGTTGGTCTGGGAGACATGGTATGTATCTTACACATACAGCAAGATGTCCAGTCTGTCTGGCTGTGCTGAACTGCTATTTAAACTCATTGCTTTATAGCCACTTTTAGTCAAACAATCAATTACAGTTTTCTTATGATGTCCCACTTGGAGTTTATGTTCACACTAAACCTCAAAACGGAGCAACCCAGAGTAAAGGTGCCTCCTGCAGGTCCAGCTGTCTCCACTACCAGTAGCTTGCCAGTTTCCCCCTCATCTTTCTCTCCCAAGCATGGAAGGAATTTTGGATGTGAATATTATTGAGAATTGTTCTTTTTTAAATGCTTTTAACTTTTAGCAATAATTAGCTTGAAAAGCTGGAGAAATTAATTATCAAAGTATATTTCAGTGTTTAGTGACAAAAGAGTAAGTAACTAGAGAATCCGAGGAGAAATTACTTGATTGAAAAGCAGAATGGGGTACTCTTGATATGGTCTATTGTTATATTAAATGATATGGCCTTTCCTATACGACTTGGTTAACTTTTCTTTTTAATGTTATTGCTTAGTTTCGTTAGGATACCTTTATATTTGTGCGCTAAATATGTAAATAGATTAAATACATGAATAGTGGCCTAATGTTCAGTTATCAGTACATGGAACTTTAAACATTGGCTTTGATGTTTCACAGAAGTGTAAAGTCTGCCAGGGGTTTGAAAGGGTGAGTGCTTATAGTGGTAGAGAGGGTTTTGAATCAGATGCTGCTAAATATAATAGCAGGAACCAACTGTCATTCTTTCTCACGGTATTTTTTTTTGTGACAGTCAGCAGATTGAGGGGCTGTTCTGACTGTTTGATGGGTCTTGCTTCAGCATTGGGCTGTTGAGAGAGAGCAAAAAGAATGAGGAGAGTAATCAGAAAGACATGATGGGAATGAGGATGGAGATTGGAAAAGCTGAGTTAATGGGGGGCATGGTATCTTGGAGTCTATGTGGAGGTGGAAGTTAGAGGTCTATTCAGGGTTGAAGGTTGGCTATCCAATCACATCAGGGTGGAAGGAATGGCTAGCATGTTGGTTGTGGCAAAAACAGGGTACTTCCAGTGCCCAAGCAAGGCTGGAAAAGATTTTACCTTGGATCTAACAGCCCAGTCCTCCCTTTAGCAGCTGGGTTTCTCAAACATAGAATTTAGGAGCTGGAGAACAGGCCATTCTACCTTCAGGCCTGCTTTCTAATTCAATAAGATCACAGCTGATCTTGATAAAGGTTTGGTTCTGAAAGATATAATGCAAAGGAGTCCATCAAGCTTCACCAACATGATGTCATAAAGAAGAAAGGATTGCGAGGATGATTCAAGAGAAGAGTGAAAGTAATAGGGTGGTTGTTATGGGGGACTTTAACTTTCCTGATATTGATTGGGAAAGCTATAGCTCAAGTTCGTTAGATGGGTCAGTGTTTGTCCAATGTGTGCAGGAGGGTTTCCTGACACAATATGTAGATAGGCCAACAAGAGGTGAGGCCATACTGGATTTGGTTCTGGGTAATGAACCAGGCCAGGTGTTAGAATTAGAGGTAGGTGAGCACTTTGGGGACGGTGACTTTTACTCTAGTGATGGAGAGGGATAAGTGTGCACTACAGGGCAAGAGTTATAGATGGGGGCAGGGAAATTATGATGCTGTGAGGCATGACTTAGGATGTGTGGCCTGGAAAAGTAAGCTTCAAGGCAAGGGTGTAATTGATATGTGGAGCTTGTTCAAGGAGCAACTATTGAGTGTCCTTGATAAGTATGTGCCCGTCAGGCAGGGAGGAAAGGGTCGTGTGAGGGAGCCGTGGTTTAATAAGGAATTGGAATCCTTGTTAAATGGAAGAGGGCGGCCTATGTAAAGATGAGGCGTGAAGGTTCAATTGGGGCGATTGAGAGTTATAAGGTAGCCAGGAAGGACCTGAAGAGAGAGCTAAGAGCAGCAAGGAGGGGACATGAAAGGTCCTTAGTTGGTAGGATTAGGGAAAACCCTAAGGCTTTCTATAGGTATGTCAGGAATAAAAGAATGACGAGGGTAGGAATAGGTCCAGTCAAGGATAGTAGTGGGAAGTTGCGTGTGGAGGCTGAAGAGATTGGGGAGACACTGAATGAATACTTTTCGTCAGTATTCAATCAGGAACAGGACATTGTTGTCAATGTGAGTACTGAGTCACAATTAAGTAGAATGGATGGCTTTGAGGTATGTAGAGAAGAGGTGTTGGAAATTCTGGAAAGGGTGAAAATAGATAAGTCCCCTGGGCCTGATGGCATTTATCCTAGGATTCTCTGGGAAGCAAGGGAGGAGATTGCAGAGCCATTGGCCTTGATTTTTATGTCCTCGTTGTCTACAGGAGTAGTACCAGAAGATTGGAGGCTAGCAAATGTGGTTCCCTTGTTCAAGAAGGGGAGTAGGGATAACCCTTGTAACTATAGGCCGGTGAGTCTCACTTCTGTTGTGGGCAAAATCTTAGAGAGAATTGTAAGGGATAGGATTTATGAACATCTGGATAGGAATAA